>NW_024465898.1:0-13482 GCF_017591425.1 Ochotona curzoniae
TTTTAAAGAGTTATTTTTATTATTTTTTTTTTAATGGAAAGGCAGATATACAGAGAGGAGAGACAGAGAGGAAGATCTTCCATCCGATGATTCACTCCCCAAGGGAGCGCAATGGCCGATACTATGCTGATCCGAAGCCAGGAGCCTCTTCCGGGTCTCCCATGCGGGTGCAGGGACCCAAAGCTTTGGGCCATCCTCGACTGCTTTCCCGGGCCACAGGCAGGGAGCTGGAAGGGAAGCAGGGCTGCCGGGATTAGAACCAGCGACCATATGGGATCCCGGGGGTGCAAGGCGAGGACCTTAACCACTGCGCCACTGTGCCAGGCCCAAGTTCCTATAGTTTTTAAAGCACTCTTTACTTATTGTCCAAGTACATAAAGAACCCTAAAGTATTGAGGACCTTAAGCTCTACACCATCGCGCCGGGCCCAACATCTGTTTACATTTATAAATGTATGTAACAGAGCAAACATTTAAGAGCCAAGGGCAATGGTCCAGTGGCTAAATCCTTATCTTGCATGCACCAGGATGCTGTAGGGGCACCAGTTCATGCCTTGGCTGCTTGATTTTCCATCCAGCTTCCCACTTGTGGCCCATGATGTGCAATGGCACCCTGAACTCATTTGGCAAACCTGGAAGAGGCTTCTGGTTTCTGGCTTCAGATTGGCTCAGCTCCTGCCATTGTAGCCACATGGGGAATGAAACACTGGATGGAAGATCTTTATTTCTCCTTCTCTCTGTAAATTTGATTTTCCAATAGATTTTTTAACACCCACCCCCCAAAATAATGATAAATATAGTGTTTAAAAAGGAAAATATTGGTCCTGGCATGGAAGCCTAGTGGCTAGAGTCCTTGCCTTGCATGCTCCTTGCATGTATCCCACTGCAAGAGAGGACATGTGCCGGTTCTAATCCCAGCATCTCCACTTCCAATCCAGCTTCCTGCTTGTGACCTGAGATAGCAGTTGAGGATGACCCAAAGCCTTGGGACCCTGGACTTGTGTGGGAGACCTGGAGGAAGCTCCTAGTTCCTGGATTTGGAATGAAAATAAAAGAAATGTTAAAAACTAAAATGTTTAAGCAAGCATTAATATTCACAGGTATATGCATAAATATCTACATTTATTCATACATCCATATTTCTCAATCAGAAAATGTGTATATATTATGCTTCACTCTAAGAAGTCCTCCACATAATTTATCATGTACAGGGTCACAAATATAGGTATGCATTGAATAAATCACTTTAATGCAACTCATCTTTTTTTTTAAATATTTTTTATTTTAACAATCTTTACATGGTTAATTTGTGCATAAAGGGTCAAGGGATACAGGAAAGTGGGTAAGACTATTATTTCCATATTGTTTCCTTCATATATCTGAGGTAGAGGGGGATATTGAGGGAGAAGCCCCACCTGATTTCCCACCCACCCCAAGTCCCGCATGGGGGCATGCTCCGAGATACTCGTTGAAGTGGTTTCAATAGGTCACCAGTTTTGAAATTGCTGCCAATCTTGCCTCTCCAAACACGATGCGGTTGTTGAAAAACCCATTAATTGACATTGTCCATCATAGCGTCTCTATTTGCCCGGTATTTTGTTGCCAACCTATAGCTGAGGTGGTTGATTAACTTGTTCCATCTTCTGTCCCTTCATGGTTAGGGTTCTGAGTCTGGCATTTCAATTGGGTAGATCACCAAAGAAACCTCGTCTGAGGTGTTCCCAGGCCAGATACTCGTATGCACCAGCAAGCACAGGGCCCAGCATAGTCCATCACCCAGTCAGCTGGTAGTTGCAATTACTGGGTTGGTTCTGTTTTCAGCCCCGTCTTCTACTGGAACCAATGGGTGATGCATTCCAGCCTTGTTCTGCACAGCACATACTTGGTCTTCACCTAAACCAGTGGGAGCTGCAGCCTAATGAGAGCGGCCCACAATAACCCCCACCAGGCCAACCCCCTACTCTGGTTTGCCAGCATGTGTGGCAGACCAGTCCAATCTGACCCACATCCCCCTTGGTTCTCGTACATGAAAAATGGCATTGAAGCTTGGATCCATCTACCCAGCTCAACAGTCAAGCCATCACGGGTGTGGTTGAGTGCCTCTCTGTCTAGCTACCCCAGCCCCTGTCCTAGTTCTCACGCCTTCCTGTGGCAGTGGTAACCCAAGAGGGGGGAACCCACTATTTTCCTCCCAGGTCTCTCACTCCCGGATTGTGCACTTTCCAGGTGGTTCTGCAGTTTAACTTGACAGGATTAGCCCCCAGTGCCAGTTTCTGCCAGCTGATGCTACGGCTATGCCCAAACAGCCCTCTTCCATTCTAATTGTAGGTTGCACCCATAGGAACAATCAACCCATCCTGGCTTTTCACTGGTCTAGTCCACATGAGGCGCACAGGTGTTGTAGCCCTGCTTAGTCTGGTCTGCCCCCATCCCAGTTCATGCTCTCCAGTGGGAGTAGCTGTCCAGCAGGGGAACCTCCCCTTATTCCGCTGCTGGTTCTGTCCCCTCCCCTCCTGTTTCTCACATGTGCTGTTTGGGCACTGCAGTCACATCCGGCACAGTCAACCTCCTCGTGGCTTTCTGTAGTGTGGACTGGTTTTTATCGCAACCAAACCTGGCTCGACTCTTACTCTGTTCTGGTGCTCTGATTAGCCAGTGATGACGTTAACTGATTAGCCTGGTCGGCCCCCAATCCATGCCTAATGTATGCCAGTGGGAAACTTCTTGTGGCCTGCTCTGGGCTGTTTCCATTCATGCTTCTTGCGCTTACCCGTGGGGTCTGTGTCCTGCCAGAGGAGTTGCCCAGGCTCCTCCATCAGAACCTCTACCAGAAAGCAACTCATCTTAACTCCCCAAACCCAACCATGTCAATGAGTGCTCATAACTATGTACATCAATATAGCACCTAGGAAAGAGTGAATCAGACAAGCGTACTGCAGTCATCAGTAGAGGTCAGCGGCTCCGCTTTGCCTCTTGTGGAAAGCTATTTGTGCAGAAACACCCAGGGGACATTTAGCTACTTCCTGTGGCTGTCAGAGCTGACAGAACTACATTAGGCAGGAGAGCCCAGCCCAGCCAAGTGTATCCCTCCCAGTGAGAGATGGCCTTGCTTCCCACAGAATCCCTCCAGGAAGGGACCCTTATACACAGCCAGTGCATCTTTGTTTTTTTTTTAATATTTATTTAATTTTTTAAAAAGTCAGATATATAGAGAGGAGGATCTTCCATCCATTGATTCACTCCCTAAGCTGCTGCAATGGCCAAAGCTGCACCAATCTGAAGCTAGGAGCCCGGAGCCTCTTTCAGGTCTCCCACATGGGTGCAGGGTCCCAAGGCTGATTGAGTACCCCAGGTACACACTCATTGTAGATGGCTGAAGGGTGGTAACAAGGAGACAGTCCAGATATTTGACTGAGAGCCCCAGGCATACAGTCAGCGTAGATATCTGAAGGCTGTAGCAAGGTGAGCCCAAGCACTCAAGCACACAGTTCAGATGCGTGCCCTGGAGGAACTTTGGGTTGTTGAATGTGAATTCATAAGGCAAGAAGATGGGCCAGGCTAGAGGCCAAAGGTCACTCAAAGGCTCACAAAGATTTTCAGGAAACACTTAAGTTGCTTCTGTTAGCTGGGGACATGGATGTCTTCCTCAAATAGAGCCCAATTAGATAAGTATACCCTTGCATGCGTGTATGTAAATTCATCAACTTAAAGGAAGCAATAGAGTAAAACATAAGTCACCGTATTAACATTTATGTTTATCAATACAACATAGGAAGAAATGTACTTGTACTTACAAGGATTTCCATTCATAGATCTGAGGTGCTTCATCACGGGGGACCAAGAAAAGCAATAAACACAAATTTCATGTAAATTTGAACACACATTAGTGCATACATTATTGTGAAATAAATTATATTAATATGGGATACTATCAACCCTAAAAACATAAGTACATGAGGAAAGACAGGAAAACTAGTTCAAGGAAACCTGAAAACAACATGTGTGTTTTCAGGCAAAGGGACCCTAGCTACGTGGCAGTTAGTATGCAATGCCACCCCAATGTTTCTTTGCAGCCCTCCCATGCTACTGATGATGCTGAACATGTTTTTAGAAGACTCTGAGTTTTATTCCAGAACCTTCTCCCAGACAGCTCTGAGCTATTTTTAGTTTTGTGTGATATCAATATGAAGTCTGCAATCTTTTTATTGATGGATGTATTTTTTTTTAAAGATTTATTTTTATTATTTTTTCATTGGAAAGGCAGATATACAGAGAGGAGAGACAGAGAGGAAGATCTTCCGTCCGATGGTTCACTCCCCAAGTGAGCGCAACGGGCCGATACTATGCTGATCTGAAGCCAGGAGCCTCTTCCCAGGTCTCCCACGTGGGTGCAGGTTCCCAAAGCTTTGGGCTGTCCTCGACTGCTTTCCCAGGCCACAGGCAGGGAGCTGGAAGGGAAGTGGGGCTGCTGGGATTAGAACCGGTGCCCACATGGGATGCCGGGCATGCAAGGCGAGGACCTTTAACCACTTGCGCCACCGTGCCGGGCCCTGATGGATATATTTTTAAGAGGCCCAGAAATTGTCACAAGCTGGGGTGGCTCTGCTCTTGGTGTCCCATGACTAACTCCTTTGAAAAGGCTGCCACCATGCCTACTCATGCCTGGAACTGCTCAGTGGACAATGCAGCTGCTGCCCCGTCGGTCACACATCCAGTGGTACTTGGAACAAAGGAGTTACCTTCGAGAGAGCTGTGCTGCTCAACCATTACACCTATTGGGGAGGATCAGACTACGAGAGCAGCAGGATCCCAAACTGACTGGGGAAAAATCGTGGGATATCTGCCCAACGGGGTAAGTAGAAACAAGCTTAGATATAAGACTCTCAAATAAAGGCATGGAGCAAGTTTGTTACCAGCAAAGCCTGGTGGGGTCTTCAATCAGCTTAATATAGAAATTAATTTAAAAATATATAAAGCTAATAATTAATTAGCTTTTTAATTAAATATTAATTAAAAATATATAAACGTTACAAACAGAAACGTTTTATTTGCAAAGCAAACAAGTGAACATGAAAAGAGGAGGGAAGCAGAAAACTCTTCCTAGGAGGGATTCAGGAGGTGGGGTGTCTCCTGGAAGAAGAGGCAGACACAGTGGGAATTCAGGATGTATCTTGGGTTGTTAGGAGTTCCCTGACTTGGACCCGGTGAGGTGGCCTAGCAGCTGAAGTCCTCATCTTTAACACACCAGGAACCCATATGGGCACTGGTTATAATCCTGGCAATTCCACTTCCTATTCAGCTTCCTGCTTGTGGCCTGGGAAAGCAGTCGAGGATGGACAAAAGTGCTGGAACCCTTCACCCGCGTGGGAGACCCAGAAGAAGATCCTGGCTCTTGGCTTTGGATTGGTGTAGCACCAGCTGTTGCAGCTGTTTGGGGAGTGGATCATCGGACAGATCTTCCTCTCTGTCTCTCCTCCTCTCTGTTTATCTACCTGATTAAAAAATAATAATAAATATAGTTCCCTGACTCTTCATTATGTCAATCAACTTGGCAGGAGTTCTCTGTTGGGCGCCCACTGGGCATCCTATGGAAGACCTTCCCCACTGTAGGACTCTAATGAGGAAATCCTGGGTAGTTCCTGTGCTGCCCAGTGGAAAGTGTGATTGTGCTGGCCATCTGGTAAGGGCCAAACTACAGCCTTTCTGACAAATGGCAAGATTCCCTTCTCACGCAGGTGTCTGGCTTTCCAGTTTTCAAGTGCTATCCTGCTCACCAATACTAGCAGTCTATGGCAACATGGGGCAGTGGGATGGTGGCCCAGGGAAAATCGCCTGAGAAGGCTTGCTCCTGGAGCTGACACAGATGTTAGCAGGCCTGTATGGTCTCAAAGTGCATTCCAGGGAGAATTCACAGGGTTTGTCCTCCAGCGTTGAAAGGTCTTCTCTGGTTACTGACTTCAGCTCAGCCCCATTGTCAGCCAGCTGGTGTCTCCTGAGAGACTTTTCCCCAGTATGCAGGCAGCATCCTTACTACAGCACGAAGCTACAGCACTCGTATGGGATCCTGGCCTTGCCGAAAGTGGTTTTGCCTACTTCACTGTAGCGCTGCCCTCCAGGCTTTTCTTCCATGCTTTATAATTCTCCTCTCTTCATCTTTAAAAACTGATGAATGCATGTGACTCAGGTAAGGTTATTACAGCCCTGGAGAATGATGGAGGAACTATGCTCTTTTCATTTGTTTGTTTAATATAATTTTTTTGGCCCAAGTTATGTGTCTGTGTGTGTTGATCTTCCTTTTGTTTGTTTCTCTCTCTCTCTCTTTTTGGTAACTGTAAATTCAGGCTTAGGGAAGCTTGTCTTTGACTTGGAAAGGAAATTTTAAAAAAGCAACAACAACAACAAAACTGAACCACAAAGCTTTCATATGTTGTGCTGACCTGATTTTGTTTTAAGAGAGAGATGGTAGTTAGCATTAGAAGAATAAAATTCACACTATGGGAGATTCAGGTCCAGGGCTGGTAATAGTAAGAGGAGATACTAGCATTGCTGACAAAATTATAATCTGCTAGTAGCATTTACAGAACTTAAGCCCTTGCCAATTTCTAAGCAACAGTAAACTCTGTTAGGAAATTCGAAAGTGTCTTACAGGCCAAAAAGGGAATAAGGATAGTAAAATGCCTCAAGAGAGCTGGAATCAAATACTGGATTTGAGAGCTACTGGAATTGGATCTGCAAAACTAGGTTGCTAGTTTGGGCCATACCCACAATGGTCTCAAGTTCCAATAAACTACTGTGACAGCACACCACTTCAGAGGTCACACACACACATCCACTCAGGGCCTGGTTTCCCCTCAGTAGGTGCTCTCAGTGTGCTCAGTCGTTTTCCAATATAGATGGCTAGTCCCAAAGCAAACGTGTGCAAGAAAGAGATGGGAGAACACGCTCAGGAACTCCGCCAAAAATACCATCCCCCTGCACCCACCTTCTTCATGGCACTGCTTTTCCTCATGCTTAACTGGAGTTAGCACCGGGGCAGTGTAGTGTATTCTGAGTGGCCCATGTTAGAGTCACCACTGGTCCAGGCATTGACCTCAGACTTTAGATTGGTCCTTCTGCCTTCTCCCCTCTCTTCATGGGCTCACTTGCCATCTCTCCATCTCCCTCATTCCTGTGCCTCTCTCCTTTCTTCCCAATAATTGGCTCCCTGACCATGAATTGCTGTTCAATAAGTGTCCTCCAGCCTCTCCCAGTGTATTCTTTGTGCCAGGCCAGTGTAAGTTGTGACTTGTTCTCATCAAATCTGCCCTGATGATTACCTTGGTAACTGAAGGAGGGCAGAGTTTGCTTCCAAACAAATCGGAATGGACAGTGGAATTCTGGCAGGCCCCTCAGACTGGGAAACCGCAGTTACACCAATGAGGGCCACAAATTTATATTCCCCAACCAAATAAGGGCCGAGGTAAACCCCCACTATTTCAACTTCTGTGTCAAGGGGAGTTTATTTATTTTCTTTCAAGATTTATTTATTTTATTGGAAAGGCAGATGTACACAGAAGAGGAGAGAACAGAGAGGAAGATCTTCCATCCAATGATTCTCTTCCCAAGTAGCCACTATGGCCAGTGCTGTGCTGATCTGAAGCCAGGAACTTCTTTCCAGGTCTCCCATGTGAGTGCAGGGTCCCAAGTCTCTGGGTTGTCATCTACTGCTTTCCTAGGCCACAAGCAGGGAGCTGGATGGGAAGTGGAGCTGCCAGGACTAGAACCAGCGCCCAAATGGGATCTCGGTACATTCAAGGTGAGGACCTTAACCATAATCCTATCGCTCTGGGCCCTCAAGAGGAGTTTAAAAGACCCCTGCAAGTCTCTTCTGCACTTTTCTTTCTCTGTAGCCCACTACTTCACTGTCTTTCTATGGAATGGGGGAGGGAAACCTGTGATTGATGTTCCCTGAAATAAAGGCCATCTAAATTATTTTTTTATATTTGGTTGAGCTATACTTTCCATGGTGGTCAGCAAATCAAACCCTACCTCCGACTCCAAGCCTGGAACAAGCCAGGTACTGTGCAGCAGGTAAGTCCTGCTTCCAATCTTTTCTTGGAAGAGTTTCTGCTCTTTGTAGCTCCCAAATTATTTTCTGACACTCACCTATTCCAGAACATTCTAAGCTGCCCACTCCTCCAGTTCCTGTGAAGCAAAAGCCAGAGTTCTATGCCTGAAAATCTGGAGCTAAGAGAGGCTGTTTCTGCCCACATTCTGTGACCCATTCTTTTTTTTTTAATTATATTTTGACAATATTTACTTAGTTAACTGGGGTAAAAAGGTTCAAGGGCTATAGGGAAGTGGGTAACACTATTGTTTGTGTTTCCACATTATTTCCTTCCTGTATCTGAGGTAAAGAGGGATATTGATGGAGAAGCCCCACCCAGTGTCCTACCCACCCCAAGTCCCGGATATGGGGCATGCTCTGAGATAATCGATCAAGTGGTTTTGATAGTGAAATCATGAATCGCTACCAATTCATGAATCGCTACCAATCTCGCCACTCCAAGCATGATGAGGTCATTGAAGGATCCACTGATTGATCTGTGATTCATTCTTGCAAATTTGTCTTGCGGGATCCTGGAGAACGGAATGGCCAAAATAAATGAAGGGATAGTGTTCTCGGGCAACTGACAAAGCTTATTTCCAAGTTATAGTTAGGCTCAGTAAAACAATAGTTCGAACACAATTCAGGTTTAGGCCATGCCTGTAAGCAGGGAGTTCAAGGAAAGTTAGCCAGACACCTTGGTCAAAGTGCTATTGAAATGGGGAATAGATAAGGACAGTCTGCCCTTGGTTAGCTGACTATACAGAGCTCAGATGTTCACCTATCATGGAGGAGAGCACAAAAACACCTCCCAGGACTCACTGGGGCCAGTATGCACTCTGAAGGAGGGGTCCTTCGCCTCCTCTTCCCGGAGCCTCTTCTCCGCAGGTTCCCAGTTTTGCATCTGTCACCCAGCTTATTTTGTTGGATACATTCCGACAACAATTCTGCCTGTATTCTTTGGACATTCACCACTGCTGCACCATGCCCCTACCCCAGGCCTTTCCATAGCAGCTCCATCTGCCTGAACTCTCCCACTGTCTCCACACCCCATACCCCAACTCCGTTCTTTATCTCTGCTCATCTAAAGTCATGAGGCTGATCTCATTCTTGGCCTAGACCATGTCTTCTTGTCTGATGTCTACATCTGCTCTCATCGCTGAACCCCTACACAGCTGACCACAGCTCAAGGTTACCCTACAAGAAGAAGCCAGGTGCTGCTGGCTGTGTCTTACTTGAAACGCATTCCCCATGTAAGGGCTCTTTTGTAGGAAATGTCAAGTCTCAGGTGCCTCACATGCGCTCACTGAACACGGAGCAATTCTTTGTGGTCTTGACATTGTTCTGCCATCTCCCACCAAGTAACCGGCACAATTACTCCCAAGAGTCCCCTGCACATCCAGGAGGTCTATTGGTCTGCAATGAGCTGCAGAGACAAGATTTCTACTGTTATTGGAAGTTGTCTGCTCAGGAGTTGTAATCTTGATGCAAGAAAGAATTTTGACATGAGGCAGAGAGGAACAGCAGGCAGGCCAGTGCACCTGCAGACTGGATGGACAGCTGGGTAAAGGACTGAAAGCACACTGCATGCAGACTGGGGTTTGTAAAGGAGTGGGCTCCAGGTCTTTCCACTTCCCCTTCTGCCCTCCATCTTCTGCACAAATGGCCCCTGGGTGGGAAGTAGGTAAAAGCTTTTTTGCCATTGCTATTGCATGGAGTGGCATCTATGACACTGGGCAGAGATTACCCTGGGGTGTCTTCATTGTAGGAAGGCTGTGAAGGCTCTAGTGCCCCGTGTTGTCAGAAAGAATAGGCCATCTGGCCCAGGCACAGGGGATTCTCCTGGGGAGCTGCTTTGATGGAAATGCTGGACTCACAATCCTAACCAAGAAAAGAGAGAAGACAGAACAGGTCAATCAACCATCTCAGCTATATGTTGGCAGGGAAATACAGGGCAAATGGTGACTCTATGATGGACTATGTCAATCGGTGGATTCTTCAAAGACCTCATTATGCTTGGAGTGGCAAGTGATTTATAACTGGTGCTCTATCAAAACCATTTGAGCAAGAACCTCAGAGCATACTCTACATCTGGGACCTGGGCAGGGTGGGAAATTGGGTGGGCCTTCTTCCTTAATACTCCTTTTTAAACATGAAGGAAACAATATGGAAACAATAGTCTTACCCACTTTCCTATAGCCCTTGAACCTCTTTACTTCAATTAACCATGTAAAGATTGTAAAAAATATAATAAAAAAAATTTTTTTTAAATATTCATTAATTTAGTCAAGGTAATTTAGCCAGTTGTAGATAACAGTTAAGCTAATTTAAGCTAATTACAAATGATCGATTTAAAGTACATGCTTTTAAAAGTTTTAATTCTTTTGAAATTCATTTGTTTCTTGCAATCTATACTTAACCCAAAACACAAGAGATTACTTTAACAAAATACAAAGTGGATGTTTCTTTGGTCATTCACCCAAGTGGAAACCATATATGCCCCTTCCTTAGGTAACGTGGCTACCCAAGGCTGAGAGAACAAACATCCCTCTTCATGACACCCACCAGGGAAAGGGACGGAGTCAACAAACTGCAGGTCAGCGAGAAAGCAAAGCAAAGGAAGTTTTAGATCAATGGCTGCCATTTCCTCAAAGCCCAAGAATGGAGTTTAATCCTTTTGGCATCCAAATAAGGGCAATGTTAATTTGGCATTATTTCCATAGCATGATAATGGGTTTTTAGGTTATCACATAATACAATGTTAACAACAATTTAAAAAAAAGCAATAAAAAAAAAGAAAAAAGAAAAAAGAAAAAAAAATGATGCTAGCCCCATGCTGTGATTTAGACTCATTTGAGAGTTCTGGGGAGCCAGCTGCAAGTGTCCAAGGTTAAAGGTCATCATTCAAACATCCTGCAGTGTGAGTTCCTAAGCACTGTACTCCTGGTCTCCCCTGGGTTCATCTTGAGACAAATAGGAGCCCATAAGAAGGCCATCTAGCCTCCATCTCCCCACAAGACAGCCTTTCTACAGAACTGTAGAAAAGACACAGAGCATGGAAGGCCAAGGTGGGTATGCTGAAGAAACTGGCCCAGTTTCTGTTGAAGAGACTGGGAGTCATTAGACATGTCAGGAGTAAAGACAGATGGCTTGGCACAAAATACACCTGTAGCTGAGGTGACTCAGCACTGCTCTTCTGCAGACTGGGTGCCAAATACCCTGCTGGTGATCTGCTGCTCAGGGTTCCCATCACCGGGCAAGGAAGAATTTATGACGTAATGGTGGCCAACAAGTTTAATGAAATGAAGTAGTGAAGGGAGTACTCCTGTATCCAGACCTAGCTTAAAAGGGAATGTGTTCAGGGCTTGGCAAGATAACCTAGCAGCTAGATCCTTGCCTTGCATCTGCCAAAATCCCATATGGATGCAGGTTCATGCCCTGGCTGTTCCACTTACCATTCAGCTCCCTGTAAGTGGCCTGGGAAAACAGTAAAAGATGGCCCAAAGCCTTGGGACCCTGCACCCACGTGGGAGACCTGAAAGAACCTCCCTTCTCCTGGCTTCAGAGCTGCTTGGCTCTAGTCATTTGGTCACTTGGGGAGTGAATCAGTGAATGGAAGATCTTTTTCTCTATCTTCCCTCCTTCCAGTATATCTGTCTCTTGAATAAAAAATAACATAAAGCTAAAAAAAAAACCAGATGTAGGGAAGGAAATGTGGCCAGTTCTTCCGATCATATCTCTTCTTGCCCTTCTCCTGGACAAAGGGTTTGCTGCTGGTTAAAACTCCTCCCAAGGTTTTATTACCCAGTCCCATCAGAACTGCTCATGCATTCCAAGCAGAGAAGTGTTGGCTGTTGAGGTGTGCTTCTCAGGCTGCAAGACGCTACTACATTTGTTTCCACAGAAACTTTTTTTCCCTTAGGCATTTCATATAACATATGCTGGTCTCTAACTTCCCACTTAATGCTATGAGCTGGAAACTCAGGCCACAAGTGCATGTATAAGTTAGTGTTTGGAGACGGGGCCATTGGGAGCAAATAGAATTGGGAACGCTTTCAGGATGAGTCTTGAGATGGGACCTGTGGCTTTATATGAAGTGGAATTGGAAGACCCAAGCTCACACAGGCCTGTTCTATCTTCTGACATGTATGGTGTAACCAGATAGCTCTCACAAGATACCAGTTCTGTACTCCTGGACTTCCCATGAGCTTAATCAATCTTTATTCATTATAAAGAGCCCAGTTATAGGAAGACAATTGAGCAGGAAGAGACAATGGGACATCTTGCAGATGTGAAGGTGTGAAAGCATCGCCAGGTGTGAGAAAACTCTGGAAACTCAGGGCAAAAGGCCTGAAGCAGTTGAAGTAGAAAAAACAGGGACTCAAGTGCTCCCTAAACCGTGAATTTTGATAACAGGTCAACGAGAGGCATTTTTTCTAGTGTATGCTGTTTAATTATTAGTAGCCTGCTAGAAGAAAACACTGTCTACTGATTGACCCCACTTGTTCACTAGCATGCAAATTGCATTCTGTTTTGGACCTTCCTTCTGCCTATGTGACTCTCAGTCTTTAAAAGTCTTTTGCTGTTAATAAACCTTGGTTATTGACTGTCAGTTAGTGGAACGGATTAATATCTCTGTGCATTAAGTCCCTCATTGCTGGATTGCAAATACTCCGTCAAATATATTCTATCATCATATCAAAAAGTAAAAAAAAAATAAAAAGATAAAAAGAAATGCTAAAACATAGGAATCCAGTCTTACTGAGGAATTGGAAACCAAAAGAATGTTCTTTTTGATTTAGTTGTTGTTGAATGAAACAGTGCTTCTTTAAAAATTAAAAAGAAAAAACAACACACAACTAGATTTTAAACTCCTTTTTGGAAGGTAGAGTGATAGAGAGGAAGGGATAGAGACCTTGCATTCACTGATATGGTTCTCCTAATGCCACATGGCCAGATTTGCCCAGACAGAAGCAAGAAGACTGGATGGGTGGCAGTGGTCCAAGGGTTTGAGCCATGTTCCACTGCCCTCCCAGGCACATTATCAGGGAGCTGGATTGGAGCTAGTGCAACTGGACCCACAGGAGTCTGATAAGGCAAGTTGTGGCTTAACATGCTATACTGCAGCAACAGTTCCACAGTTTTTTTTATTCTGTCTTTTGCCTTCCCCTTGTCTCCTATGCAGCCACTTTGGACAGAGCATTGCCTTGTACCTTTAATGGACCCTTCCACACAAAAGAGCAATATACTGTGACAAGCATATTCTAGTACTCAAGATGCTCACAACAGCTCCATCCTCATCTCATATAAAGTAGGAGGGATTTTCTTTTTTTTTTTTTTTAAAGAAAATGTAACCTTGATAACCCCTCTATGGAGGGGAATGTTTCAGCTTCTCCA
>NW_024465899.1:0-3151 GCF_017591425.1 Ochotona curzoniae
TCGGACCTGGAGTCGGCTGCGCCGTTACGACTATGGCCACCTCCTCGGTGTCCAAGGGCTGCTTGTGTTTAAGCCAAACTACAAGAAGAGAAAGATCTCTGTTCCAATAGAGGACTATTTTGATACAAAGAAGAATGCATCCGAAGACAGTAAACTTCGGTTTGAAACTTACCAATTGATGTGGCAACAGATGAAATCTGAGACTGAGCGGCTACAAGAAGAATTAAATAAAAACCTGTTTGATAGTCTAATTGAGTTTCTGCAAAAATCTCATTGCGGATTACAGAAGAGTTCAAGGGACAGGGGTTTTCAGATAAAACTCAGAGAAATTCCAACTGCTGCTCTTGTGCTTGGTGTGAATGTCACAGATCATGATTCAATATTCCAAAGTCTAACAGAGGTCCTTCAGAATACTGTCACACCATATGTAGTCTCACTGCAAGCTAAAGATTGTCCAGATATGAAACATTTTTTGCAAAAATTGGTCTCACAGTTGATGAATTGCTGTGAGGATGTAAAATCCAATGAGGAAGGAAGTGTTCATGTCACCCAGAAAAGGACACATTATTCAACGGATTTGCTTTTTGATTGGTACAAGACTGTCACACAGAAGGCCGAGCCAAAACTTCCAAGCAAAAAGAGGACTTCTTCTCACCAATGGCAGTGTCCCCCTGTTGTGCTCGTCTTAAAGGACATGGAAAGCTTCACCACTAAAGTGCTCCAGGACTTCATCACAGTCAGCAGTCAACATCTTCACGAATTTCCACTCATACTCATTTTTGGTATTGCCACATCTCCTGTAATCATTCACCGGTTGCTTCCTCATGCAATATCATCTCTTTTATGTATAGAACTGTTCCAGACATTATCTTGCAAGGAGCACCTGTCTTCAGTACTTGATAAGGTACTTCTTACAACTCAATTTCCCTTTAAAATAAGTGAAAAAGTGTTGCAAGTTCTGACCAATATCTTTTTGTATCATGATTTCTCAATTCAAAACTTCATCAAAGGCCTTCAGCTTTCTCTATTAGAGCATTTTTATTCTCAGCCCTTGAGTGTTCTTTGCTGTGATCTCCCAGAAGCCAAAAGAAGAATAAATTTTTTATCAGCTAATCAGTGTGAAAACATTCTACGTCTTCCTTCATTTCAGAGGCATGTACAGGAAAAGCAAACACCAGAAAAGCAAGTTGCACTCTTGACCAATGAGAGATCTTTGAAGGAGGAAGCCCAATCATTACTAGAAAACCTGCATACTTACCATGTAAATTACTTCCTGGCTTTGAAATGTCTTCATAACTTTACCTCTTCTCTTCCTAAGTACCCACTGGGGCGACAGATCAGAGAGTTGTACTGTGCGTGTTTAGAAAGGAACACATGGCATTCAAAGGAGTATGCATCGGCCTTACAGCTACTGAGGATGTTGGCAAAAGATGAACTGATGACCATGCTTCAGAAATGTTCCAGTGTTTTTAAGTCCTCTTCTGAAAATCAGCTTGACAACACAGCAAAGAAAATCGAGGAGTTCCTGGCCCAGTTTGAGAGCCTTGATGATGTCAAGGAGGAAGAAGACAGTTCTGGGTCACAGGCAAAGGGACTTCAGAAGACAGACCTCTATCATCTTCAGAAGTCCCTCCTGGAAATGAAGGAGTTAAGAAGAACAAATAAGAAGCAAACCAGGTTTGAAGCACTCAGAGAAAAGGTTGTGGACTTCATTGACTGTCTGGTGAGAGATTATCTTTTGCCTCCAGAGACACAGCCTTTGCATGAGGTGGTTTATTTCAGTGCTGCCAACACCCTTCGTGAACACTTAAATGCTGCTCCACGAATAGCCCTCCATATTGCACTCAACAATCCTTACTATTATCTCAAGAATGAAGCCCTGAAAAGTGAAGAAGGCTGCATTCCCAATATTGCCCCAGACATCTGCATAGCATATAAGCTGCACCTGGAATGCAGCAGGCTAATCAACCTTGTGGACTGGTCAGAGGCTTTTGCAACAGTTGTCACAGCTGCTGAAAATATAGATGCAAAGTCTACACCTTCTGAAGAAATGAGTGAAATTATCCATGCTCGGTTTATCAGAGCCGTTTCTGAATTGGAACTTTTAGGATTTATAAAACCAACCAAACAGAAGACTGATCATGTTGCACGACTAACATGGGGAGGCTGCTAGAAAGAAAATTATTGTATTACACTGCACTAGAAAAGACACGGCTAACCCAAACAGGTGTAAGTCATTTTCAGAGTAGTTTAGAATCCAACAATGATTACATTTTAACTAAGATTTTCTATAGGTTATATTAATTACTATACTAAGTCATTACTACGTTATAAATAAGCCATTCTTAAACATAGTATATAAATGTACCAAATTCCTTTATCCAGGAATAAATTATTTGCAATTGGCTCAGCAATACTCATTCCTCTCTTTAGTATGTATAGAGTAACAAAAAAGCTTTCTCCTGGCTATTACCTAACATCCTAAATTACCCATCTCCTGTGTAATGGCCATATATGTTCTACTTCTAGATAACCCATCATGGAGTCTTAAGAGTCTACAAGGCCTGGGCCCGGCACAGTGGCCTAGCAGCTGAAGTCTTCACCTTGAACATGCCAGGATCCCATATGGGTGCCGGTTCTAATCCCGGCAGCTCCACTTCCCATCCAGCTCCCTGCTTGTGGCCTGGGAATGCAGTCGAGGACAGCTCAAAGTCTTGGGACCTTGCACCCGTGTGGGAGACCCGAAAGTTCCTGGATCCTGGCTTCGGAGTGGCGCAGCACCCACCGTTGCGCTCACTTGGGTAGTGAATCATCGGACAGAAGATCTTCCTCTGTGTCCCTCCTCCTCTCTGTATATCTGACTTTCCAATAAATAAATCTTAAAAAAAAAAAAGAAGTTTAGTGGAGAAAATATTTTTTTAAGAGAGTGATGTGGGTTAAATACAGAAACATAACTGTGTTTATTTGCTAGAGTTGCCAAAACCAAATAGCACATACTAGTGAAACATAAGCATAGTTTTGAGACTAGAAGTCTGAGATTAAGATGTTGTTAGGGCAGGTCACTTGTGAGGGCTATACGAAAAATCTATTCCTTGCTTTTTGCCTAATTTCTGGTTTCCTGGAAATCTGTCACTCCTAGTAGGTGGTATTC
>NW_024465900.1:0-2262 GCF_017591425.1 Ochotona curzoniae
AAAAAATGTTTTTTATTAAAAGGTTTCATTTCAATTTGATCAAACCTCCATACTTAACTCCTGGTGTATAAAGAGTACAGAGGACAAATGATTCATATGAATAACATTCAAATTAAACATTGCTGAATATGTGCCTACCCATTAGACAACTGATCTGGGGTGTAAGAAGTCAAAATTCCGAGTAAAGAAAACATATCTTTTAAAAGACGTAAAGAAAAGATGCCTTTCTCCTCTAGATGAAGACATGACACGAAGAAGCAACATATAGTCTGTAACAGGGTCCACAATTAGAAAATAAAGAATCAATTTCCTTTTTAAATAGTTTGTAGTTTTCTTCGAATAGGTCTCCTACGCTTTTGGTTAAATTTATTTGAACAAAACCTCAAAAGATGGAATAACATCCCGTGCTCCTGGATAGGCAAAATCAATATCATTAAAATGTCTATACTACCACAAGCAATATACATTTTCAACGCAATTCCAATCAAATTGCCCAAAACATTCTTCACGGAACTGGATACAATGATTCAAGAGTTCATCTGGAAACACAAAAAACCACGAATAGCTAGAACCATCCTGAAAAATAAGAAGTTAGCAGGGGGAATCACAATCCCGGACCTCTGGACATACTATAGAGCAGTGGTTATCAAAACAGCCTGGTACTGGCACAAAGACAGAAAGGAAGATCAATGGAATAGAATAGAAGCACCAAAAGGGAACCCACACAAATACAGCCAATTAATCTTTGACAAAAAGACCAATGACAACTCAAGCAAGTGGGAAGGCCTCTTTAGTAAATGTTGTTGGGACAACTGGCTGATAGCCTGTAGAAACAAAAAGATAGACCCACATCTATCACCATACACTAAGATCCAATCTACATGGATAAAAGACCTAAACCTACATCCAGAAACCTTCAAACTCTTGCAGGAAAATGTAGGAAATACCCTGCAAGACCTAGGAGTAGGTTCCGACTTTCTAAGAAGGACACCAAAAGCAATAGCAGTTGAGAACAGAATAAACAAATGGGACCTCATCAAACTAAGAAGCTTCTGTACAGCAAGGGAAACAATCAACAAAGTAAAAAAGCAACCCACAGAGTGGGAGAAGATCTTTGCACACGATATAGGCGATAGGGGGCTAATTTCCAGGATATACAAAGAACTTCAAAACAACCAAAAACCAAAACAAACAAACCACTCAAGAAATGGGCAAGGGAAATGGGCAAACATTTCACAAAGGAACAAGTCCAATTGGCAAACAAACATATGAAAAAATGTTGCAGCTCCCTAGCAATAAGGGAAATCCAAATTAAAACATCGATGAGGTACCACCTAACACCAGTAAGATTGGCCCACATAAACAAGAACACCAACGACGCTTGCTGGCGAGGATGCGGGGAAAAGGGAACCCTACTCCACTGCTGGTGGAGCTGCAAATTGGTACAGCCTTTATGGAAATCAGTCTGGAGAACACTCAAACAACTCAAAATCTGCATGCCATATGACCCAGCAATAGCACTCCTAGGAATATATCCAAAACACCTGTTTTACGACAAACCAACATGCATCCCTATGTTCATTGCAGCACAATCAGTAATTGCAAAAACATGGAAGCAACCGAAATGCCCATCAGCAGAAGATTGGATAAGAAAGCTTTGGTTCATCTACTCCATGGAATACTACTCAGCTATTAAAAAAAACAAAATGCAGTTCTTTGTGGCTAAATGGGCACAACTGGAAACTATAATGCTAAGGGAAATGAGTGAATCCCAAAAGATTAGATACCACATGTTTGCCTTGATTTAACCTGTAATGTTTTGTTTGGTTGTTGGTTATTTTTTGAACCTGTCATTGATACTGTCTCAACCCAGATGTTTCGAAGAATGGAACTTGCATTATTTTTAACATATTGTCTACCCATTACTATGTCAATTAATTCCATAATGTTGTATATTGATACTGAGGCCTTGTTGGGGCTTTTAACTGACCGGATCTTTACTCTGTTAGACCTATCTTCAGACCATAGAAGGTCTCCCCAAGAGGCCACTGAACTTATCTGGACAATAAGACGCTGAACTTTATGCTAGGCATGTGTTTGCAAGCAATGAATCTCAACTGAACTTGAACTATGGTTATGCAACAAGGTGGAGGAATCCACCATGGGGGGAGGGGTATGGGAGGGGTGGGGGGAATCCCCAGCGCCTATAAAACTGTACTACATAATACAATGTAAGGAACAATAAAAAAAAAAAAAAAAAAA
>NW_024465901.1:0-7366 GCF_017591425.1 Ochotona curzoniae
CCTGAGATTGTACCAGCATCTATACTTAGGACTGACATGTAATGATCTTGCTTAAAGACTGAGACAGCACGTGGGAGTGGAGTGACACCCATACTCTCAACTGCTTCAGTACCTGGGGATAGGGAATGGCCCTCCAATGGATAAAGAAACTGGGCTTGTCTGGACAATAGGATGCTGGAATCTATGCTGGGTATATGCTTGCAATGAAGGAATCTCAACTGAACTTGAACTGTGGTTATGCAGCAAGGTGGAGGAATCCACCATGGATGGAGAGTTGTGGGAGGGGTGGGGGGAATCCCAGTACCTATAAAACTGCTTCACATAATACAATGTTACTAACAATAAAAAAATAAAATAAAATAAAGAAACGGTAGCAGATCTACTACATGGAATAATACTCAGACATCGAAATGAATCAAATTCTACCATTTGCTGCAAAATGGTCCCAGCTAGAGACCATTATTCTCAGTGAAATAAGTCAATCCCCAAAGAACAAACATCACATATTCTCTCTGATATGTCAACCTGCACGCAAAATCCCAGATCAATATTTAGGCAAACATGTACATACATATATTTAGCATTAAAGATAATTTCCAATATGCACCTCTTCTACCTAGTAAGAGGACTCACAATGAAAATGTTAAATACATTTTGACCATAGCATATGAGATTTTCTAGCATTGTCTATACCTACAAAGCCAAGATATACTTAAATAGAAGAGTCATAGACTTGTGATTGTTGCTATAGGACACTGCTGTTATAATACAGTAGTTCAGAATGAGGTATGAAGCGGGAATCTCTGTGCCTATGGAACAGCATTATGAAAATACACTTAATTGGACATAGGTATCATGTCACCAGGTAATTTAAACCTTTGAGACCACCCCTATATATACTGTCTGACCCAAACAACAGTGCGCAATGCATGGCTGTGATTGGATCCAGATGCAGGGCACACAGGTAGTGATTCTCTGATACTACACTATCCATCTTGATTGAATTTTAGTGATTTAACTGTGGAAGAAATGCTGTGGGAGATTCATAAAATGTATTACATTCCATACACAGTAAACACTGCTTAGAAAGAGTTAATATATATCAGGCATTACACAAGTATAACAAAATGAAATCGCCTCATTAGGAAACAACTTATAATGAATATGGATATGGGAGAAAAGAGTTTTTTTAAAACTCTGCAGGTGCAGATGGTCATTAATTGACACCTGTTCCACTGAGACATGAGATCTATGTACTTGCTTCCTGATTTTGAAAGGGGCTATTAGAGTATCAATGCAAAAGAAACCCTGATGATATGACCAATATGTGGTCATATCTTATTTCAAATATTTAAAGCAGCACACTTAACTACTAGGCTCTAGCCTTTCAGTCTCTCCAATAATAAATTTGGAAAAGCGCCAGTAATACATTAGTGACACTACCAGAACAGTAGTAAGAAATATCAATCCAGCATAGAGAATGGTAGTGAGGCTAAATTATACCATATGTATGCAACAATTTAACATTTTGTCAGCACTACCAACTCTCCATTTTTGCTCCCGAATCTGTCAGCAGCAACATCCATTGAATCTCAGTAGTAAACCAGCTGAGGGCAAGAATGACGTATACTATTTTAGGAAATTCAAAACATTCCAATATGATTAAGTGAAATCACACTCTAAAAACCACACACAGCCAGAATCCACTTTTTACAACCTACAAAAAACACCTTTCTCTTTGAAATTTTAAAACATTATCTTTAGATTCAGTAATCAACAGCATACATTGTGCTCATTCCAGTGGTGCCTACATAAGTATTTTTTTTGCACCTCTCATAATCCAACATCCAAATCATTTAGTTTTATTTCATGCACATAAAATGAAGGACCTGTTCCAGATTTTCCTAACTGAAACAGGGCAGCTATACTACAACTAATTCATTTAGTCAAGGTCATTTTTTTTTTCATATCCTGAAGAATCCCATATGGAAGAGGTACATGATGAATTGCAGGGATTTTTACATGCTGAATTGAATCCAAAGCTGGTGTTGAGGTATTACAACTTGACAGTGAATGAACCTAACTAGCCACTAACCATCCTAGTTTACTCCCTACAATTTTCCGGATATATACAGCAGACACCTCCTTATTTGTGACAGTTACATTCTACAAAGTCAATGAAGACATTAAGTTAGGGAGATGACACTGTGATGTAGCACATAAAGGTACACCTGTAAAGCCAGCATCTCATATGAATGCTGGCTCATGTCCCAGCTGCTTGAGATCCAGCCCCCTTCCAATGCACTGGGAAAAGCAGAGTGAAGGCAGCAATGTTTTCACTTCTTTCACTCACAGGGGCGACCCAGCTGATACTCCTGGCTTTGGCCTGCAATCAGTTCTCCCTATTTTAGCTACCCTAGAAATACAACAGCAGATATTCAGTCTCTTTCTTTGGGACCAACGAGTTGGCCTACAGGGTTTGGGGGAAGTAGGATGGAAAATACAACAACTCTCATTCTCATTCTCTCTTCCTTTCTTTCTCCCTCCATCACTAATTCTGCCATCAAATAGATAAACCTTACAAAAAGGTCCCTATCTCACCCCACATTAAACCTAGAGTTTTAATAAATTAGTAGATCTGTTCTGAAGTAAAATTCTTAAGTGTCAAATATTATAGCCTTTCTCATAAGGAAAATACAGGCAAATTTCTTCACTTGATCTTAGTCAAAAGGCTGAGAAACGATACAGGCAAATTTCTTGATAGTTTCTGACAGAATACGTTCATCAGTCAACCAATTTCTACCAACGTTTTATATTTACTTCACTATCAATACATTAATATCACATTACTGACTTATTAACATTGAGCTCACACTCAACAGATCTGCAACTAAGGCCTAAATAAAAATGTGTGTGACACATATACTATCTAAAAAACAAACCAAACAAAAAACATATCCTTCGTATGCTTAGGAACACTAAACATCATTTCAGCACTATGACTGGGATCATTATAAACAGCTAAATGACTAACACACACCAAACGTGGCACTACACATACTATGAAAGACATACTTGCTTATACAATGAGGATTGAAACACGGCTGTCTTACGCATTCTCAGGTGGAAATACATATGTGCACTAAATAGCACTAATTTATTGTAGTTATCAGCAGTACATAAAAGCTCAGTTGATACTAACAATGCTGAATTACAAACAAATTTTAGCAAGCAGGCAGTTTTATAAAACAGAACCTAAAAATAATGACACACAGGAATGACTTTTAGTAAGCAACAAGTGAGGTCTCAAAATGTTGCAATTTGTGATGCAAAACATGGGCTGATGGAGATATTTGCAAATCACGAGTCTTTGGGCCTGGCACTGTGGCCTGTGACACCAACATCCCATATCAGTGCTGGTTGGAGACCTGGCTGCTCCACTTGCAAATTCAGCTCCCTGCTAATGCACCTGGGAAAGCATCAGAAGATGGTATGAGTGGTTGGGCCCCTGAAGTCACATGGGAAACCTGAAAAAAATCTGAGTTCCTGGCCATTGTAACCCCTTGGAGAGTAAACTAGATGATGGAAGATTTATTCTCACTCTCCCTCTCTATAATTCTACCTTCGAATAAAATAAACTAAATCTTAAAAAAAAAAAATAGAAAATATGATTCTCCAAATACATTATCTCAAAGGAATTCTGTGTACTTTTACATTCAGGCATCAATATATACACACTCACACACTCTCTCTCTCTCTCCAATATATAAATGTATATTTATATTTATTTATACAATAGTATATTTATTTATACAATCGAAAATATTCATTGAATATCTACAATGTGTCTTACACACATTAGACACTGAGAATGCATAACAAAAGAATTCTATCATGAAACTTACCTTACATGCGGAAACATTTATTTAAAGCCATTAATATAATCAATCAATTTAATCATGTAATCTAGGAGTAAGTTGAACATGAGAGGCCCAAGGTCACCCTAGGAAGGCTATTCTCTAGAGAGGATGGGGGATAAAAGCAGAGGCTGCATCCCATCTCTGTTTCATGATCCACTATTTCATGAATAGCCCTCCACTGTTCTCTATCTTCACCAGATTCTGAACCCATGAGGCTACTTAATTTGGATGCTATACCTACAGCATATTAGCCAAAAATAATTCTTCCTAAGAAGTTCCTTTCCAGTGTTTTAAATAAAGCCATAAAATACCTACCAATACAGGATATAACAAAACAGAAGTCGGGCCCGGCAGTGTGGCCTAATGGCTAAAGTCCTCGCCTTGAATGCACCTGCATCCCATATGGGCGCCAGTTCTATCCTGGCAGCTCCACTTCCCATCCAGCTCCCAACTTGTGGCCTGGGAAAGCAGTCGAGGATGGCCCAGAGCTTTGAGACTCTGCACCCGCATGGGAAACCTGGAAGAGCTTCCTGGTTCCAGGCTTCAGATTGGTGCAGCACCGGCTGTTGTGGCTCACTTGGGGAGTGAATCATCAGACGGAAGATCTTCCTCTCTGTCTCTCCTCCTCTCTGTATATCTGACTTTGTAATAAAATACATACATAAATAAATCTTAAAAAAAAAAAACAGAATTCGGCAATGGCTTAGGAAGTCACCCTGATCTATTAGGCAAATTAACTCCTCTTAGTTAATAAGATAAGGAATACTTCCATAGGAGCAATTTGCACAGGGTACGGGAATCAGTTTTCCATATACTGAAGTTGTGTATAAGGGATTTAACATTTAACTGACACTTAAAGTTTTCTAAATGAGATACTCTACACATTGGAGATGTATATAAAAGATGCTGAAACCAGACAAGCTCAGATTCCCTGACGTAGTCTCAAGTATCATTTAGTTTAAGGCAATCACATACTGAATAGCCACTTCCTGGAAATTACACAAGATTTGGTGAACTAGTTCAAAGCTTCCAATCATACTTTCAACACTTTCTTTTGTTATCTGCCCCAGTTTCTTTCTTAAAGTAACTATTTTAAGGTCAAATAATATTTTTTAAATTGATTATATATGTATGTGTATACACCCACATACATACGTATGTTTTATTTTTATGGTTTCATAGACACATGCTTTCCACCCTCTGACTACCCAATCTCCCTCCCCACCATTTTCCCCCATGTTATTACAACAGTATGGCCCTTCAGCAACAATCACACCTCCAACATTTTGCAATTTAAATGTATCATGCATTAGAGGTACAGACAATGGCAGAAAGTCCAGCATCCTATTATCAAGGTATATTTAACTGTTTTCATTGAGAGTTCTTTTATTCAGGAGTAGAGACACACAGAGCAATGGATCTTCACTTCCCACTATGCTACTCTCCATTCCACAGTTCATCAGAGGGAATGTATGTATATACATGTTTACCGATATATCTATTTAACCTCTATGTTGCATGAACGTTTCTTTATATCAGAAAAAGCACATGTTCTTTTGGTACTGGCTTTTTTTCAGTGAGCATAATGGTCAATGGTTTGGGACCATTTTGTTGCAGATGGTACAATTTCAGCCTTTCCAATGGGTGAATAGTATTCCACCCTAAAAAAAAAATGAATGAGCAAATCTAATCACAAATTAGAAACATTCAGTAATCACAGAAATTTGAACATGTAATACATGACTCTGCTTTCAAAGGCTATTTTACTTTTCATCCAATGGAGCTCACAATATGATTTTTATTACCTGCAAGTCGTCATGTCATTTCCTTGATATACTTCAGTCCTTATTGGGACTTCCTGTGGATGTGTCCCAATTTCATTTCCAAATTGCGTCCCTTCTGACTTCATAGGTATTTGTTCAGTCTGATGATTTTCAATATGTTCTAAAGGAAATTTTAGGTCATAACAAAAGGAATATTTTAAGTTACATACTAACATCTGAGGACAAAAGTTACCAAATTAATAAGTTAATAACAAAATTAACAAAATTAAAATGGCTCCAATGATAGAACATCTAATGCTTTTCAATAGTTTGAAGATCTAGGTCTACTATTTTAAATATTGTCTCATATTTTTGTGTACAATCCTCAAAAACTTCCATTCAATCTAGCATCTATTATTCAACTTAGAAGCTAAAATCCACGAAGAAATAAAGGCTTTTAAAAGTATTTTATTTTAATAGTCCCTTAGACAATTTCCATAACAATCAGTAATATCCATTTCATCTAGTAAAGAATTTGCCTCTCAATAGTATTATAGTTCTATTCAGCACTAACATTTAGGCATAAACGTGATATGGGTTATAAATCATACAAGAAATTTAGACCTTTTGGCTAATAAATACTCAGATGTCCTCCAGACTTAAACAAAACTATGCCTGAGAGAAAAGTATAAAATTTAACCTACCTTCAACTGCTAATTCATCTACAGTAATCTATAAAAATGAAAACTAACAATTCTAAATAATGTGAATGCTTCAAAAATAGGTGTATTATTTGATAATGTAGGAAAGATATATTTTTCCAAATGTGGCACCTATCATTATCCCAAACTTAATGAAAAGAGAAAATACAAAATCGTATTAATAAGTAAAAAATTTTAATAATTACATGTAATGGGTATATTACTATTCTAAAATATTCATTATTTAAATGAAAATGCAAGGATATTTTAAGTAAATATCTTAAAAATAAACGACTGAATTCACACAAAACTATGTGTATCTGTACTTTTAAAAAACTTTTGCAACCCATTTTAAAAGTTAAACTACTTATGCCACTGCTAAAAAAAATATTTATTAAGTTGATGTTGAGTATTATTTCTTTTTTTAAGATTTATTTATTTTTATTGCAAAGTCAGATATATAGAGAGGAGGAGAGACAGAGAGGAAGATCTTCTGTCTGATGATTCACTCCACGAGTGACTGCAACAGTCAGAGCTGAGCCAATCTGAACCCAAGAGCCAGGAAATTCCTCCAGGTCTCCCATGCGGGTGCAGATTCCAAGGCTCTGGGCCACCCTCGACTGTTTTCCAGCCCACAAGTTGGGAGCTAGGTGGGAAATGGGGCTGCTGGGACAGAACTGGCACCCATATGGGGTGCAGGTGTGTTCAAGATTAGGACTGTAGCCATTAGGCCACCGCACCAGGCCCGAGTATTATTTATAAAATAGTGTTTCATTATTACAGATATGGCTCATGTATTGTAGAATTTTGAAAATACACATTAGATTATAAACTGCCCATGTTTCTCTATTCAAACATGATTACTAACATTCAAATATTTCCTTCTATACTTTACTAATGTAAATATAAATTCTGTGATTTAAATTTTTTTAAATAAGATGCTTTTTTAAACCCAACTTAAAACTGCAAACTGACTATAAAA
>NW_024465902.1:0-1774 GCF_017591425.1 Ochotona curzoniae
TATATTTTGGTGCATTTTTGATTAGGCAAATGAATAAAAGTAGATATAGCTACATCAAACTGTATGACACAAATTAATAAAAGTAGATACAGTTATAACAAACTGCGTGTGTCATACAAGAAGAAGTGATGATGATTTGATGTGTACTACTATTTATAAACACCTGGCAAATGAACACAAAACTGTCCTATAGACTAACATTTATGACTTTACATTAGCAACACAAGATAATCACATACTGTTAGTTTAAAAATATCATGAGGCAACGTAAAAACACTCAGGATTTATTAACATATGGATTTTCTTCATTTTGTCTCAATAAGATTCCTTCATTTTTTGAATGCCTCTCCTGCTGTCCATTTGTACAGTAGTCAGATGAGGAGGATGAAATGTCGTTAACTGCCTAGAAAAAATGACAACGTATAAACCAAAACTTATTAAAGTTCTTCTTTATTTATTTATTTATTTATTTATTTATTTATTTTTATTGTTGCTTACATTGTATTATGTAGTACAGTTTTATAGGCGCTGGGGATTAAGGTGGATTCCTCCACCTTGTTGCATAACCATAGTTCAAGTTCAGTTGAGATTCATTGCTTGCAAACACATGCCTAGCATGAAGTTCAGCGTCTTATTGTCCAGATAAGTTCAGTGGCCTCTTGGGGAGACCTTCTATGGTCTGAAGATAGGTCTAACAGAGTAAAGATCCGGTCAGTTAAAAGCCCCAACAAGGCCTCAATATCAATATACAACATTATGGAATTAATTGACATAGTATTGGGTAAACAATATGTTAAAAATAATGCAAGTTCCATTCTTCGAAACCTCTGGGTTGAGACAGTATCAATGACAGGTTCAAAAAATAACAAACAACCATACAAAAATTACAGGTTAAATCAAGGCAAACATGTGGTATCTAATCTTTTGGGATTCACTCATTTCCCTTAGCATTATAGTTTCCAGTTGTGCCTATTTAGCCACAAAGAACTGCATTTTGTTTTTTTAAATAGCTGAGTAGTATTCCATGGAGTAGATGAACCAAAGCTTTCTTATCCAATCTTCTGCTGATGGGCATTTTGGTTGCTTCCATGTTTTTGCAATTACTGATTGTGCTGCAATGAACATAGGGATGCATGTTGGTTTGTCGTAAAACAGGTGTTTTGGATATATTCCTAGGAGTGCTATTGCTGGGTCATATGGTATGCAGATTTTGAGTTGTTTGAGTGTTCTCCAGACTGATTTCCATAGAGGCTGTACCAATTTGCAGCTCCACCAGCAGTGGAGTAGGGTTCCCTTTTCCCCGCATCCTCGCCAGCAAGCGTCGTTGGTGTTCTTGTTTATGTGGGCCAATCTTGCTGGTGTTAGGTGGTACCTCATCGATGTTTTAATTTGGATTTCCCTTATTGCTAGGGAGCTGGAACATTTTTTCATATGTTTGTTTGCCATTTGGACTTGTTCCTTTGTGAAATGTTTACATGTATGTAAAGTTTCTTACATGCTTGTATTCACTGTAAATTTCACCATAGTTGGGGCTCACTAAAAAAATGTAGTGACTTGCAGTTGGTTTATTTTATGATGGATTCATGCTTCCATTTGCTTTAAGAAGCCCTCTATTTGTTTAAAAATTCTGAAAAGCATGTTCTCTGCTTTTTCAGGAAATTAGTCGGAACTACATGTTTGTCATAAACAATTTAATCATGATCTGTATGATCTACATAGTGCAGGGTTCCAAAGCTTTGGGCCGTCCTCGACTGCTTTCCCAGGCCACAGGCAG
>NW_024465903.1:0-10178 GCF_017591425.1 Ochotona curzoniae
ATTGGACAGGGAAAGAATTTCAAATGTTCTGAATGTTGGAAAGAAGACCTCACTGGGTTTTTAACAACTACGATAATCAATTTCACAAAACAACCCAACTCCCTTTGATCTGCTTTTGTGCTCACCATGAAAACTTGTAAGAGCAAAGTGACTTCCAGGACATAAAATGAGCAGAATGTGCACTGAGTAGTAAAACTTAGAGAAGTACTCTGGGGAACAAATCCTATTTTATCTGTAAGAATGGCATTGTCTCTACTTTAAGTAATTTAAAAACAGAGAGCATTACCTGGTCTTGAACTCATTTAGAAAGATGCACTCTAAGATGGGAATTTGCTACAGTGGGTTAAAAAGCTCATGTCCCTCAGAGTGCCTGGGTTCAATTCCCAACTCCAGTGCCTGACTCCAACTTTCCAGCAATACAAATCCTGGGAGGCAGCAGGCGATGGCTGAAGTAGTTGGGTCTCTGTGACCTACATAGGAGATACAGATTTGAGTTCCTGGTTGCCAGCTTCGCCTTGGCCTGGCCTTCTATTGTGAGCACCGAGAAAAGAACGAGCACATGGGATTCTCTACTGCATGCTCCACTCACTGTTTCACCCTCTCCCCTGGCTCTCAAATATTCAAAATTCCTTCTACTCCTCAAAAAAGCTCTTGTGCCATCATGCACACAAGAAAGCGATGCTTACAGCAGTAAACTGCATTGAAAAATACTAATCATGCTCAGAAAGTTCTCATCCAAGTCAACAGTTAATAAGGAGCTAGAAATTGAAATCCCACACCGGACTTGAATCCTTGAACTCTGAACCATAATCCCTGAAATACAGTAATGCTGCTGAGGACTTACTGCTGGCCTTTCACCTTTACAGAAAATGACCAAAGCAGGTATGTTTTAAAAATTAGTGAGTGCATTTTTTTATCTGTCTTTTTCCTACTGCATTATCAGAGACTAATTTATATCTCCTACAAAAATTAGAATCCAAAGCTCATTAAAAATCATATCTAAGTTAGTTTACAAGCTATTCCCTTACTAGCAGAGTCCTCTGTTTACACACTGCATTCTGTGAAAGTTACTTTAAAATAATCATGCCCTCCATATTCTAGAAATGTACCAGCTCAAATGAATCAGTCACATTATTTTATTATAGTAATTGGTGATAAGTTTTCCCAGTTAGATGATAAACTGAGGGTGAAAATATTCATTTATTGGGTTTGTATCCTTCACTGTGGTAGATTTTTAGGGGGAAAATTCTCTTCTTTAGGCCTGATACGCACTGGAAATAAGTCTTCATGGAAAACTGCTGGCATCAGTCAACTACATCTGCTAAAACTACTGCACCACACAAGTTTTCATAACATAGATCTGGGACTTTCAAAATGAAAAACTACATATTGGAATAAAGAACAGAAACAAGGCATCCTTGGGGCCCTATGAAAAGCCTTTTTTTTTTTTTAAGAAATAAGTTTAAACTGGAGAACTTTATTCTTCAGTGCCTCTAATGAGGTTAAGAAAAATTCTTTCTTGAAAGGCAGAGGGAAACAGGCTAACAGAGGGCTCCTACATGTTGGCTCATTCCTCAAGTGCCATCATTGTGATGGCTGGCTTTGGCTAGATCAGGAACTGAGCACTCAAAGTATTCAATGCAGATGACCATGTACTTGAGCCAACACCTGCTGCCTCCAGGGTGCCCATCAGCAGAAAGCTGGAATCTAAAACAGAGCTCAAAATCAAAACCAAACCTCCAAGAGGTACCTTCACCATCATGCCACATGCCTGTTCTCCAAAATGATGTGCTGCATCATCGGACCACCCATCACTTCTTTTCTGAAAATGTCAAAGAGGTCCTCCCTTGAAACAGAAGCCCATGGTGAATTCTTGTTTATAAGCTAAGACATGCTGTCAATCTGGTCATCCAGAACATAATCCTAACTTGGAGTCAGTATACACTGGGGCAATGGAAAGATGAGTCCTCTAGACAGAGGACCACAAAGAGTTTAACTCATGAATACTGTTTAAAAATTCATCTGTCAAAAAATAATAAACCAGTTCTATCTCATTTATGTCTCATAATGTCTCCTTGCAATTTTAAAAATATTTTTAAATTTTATTTTTATTGGAAAGTCAGATTTACAGGGAGAAGAAGAGACAGAAAGATCTCCCAATCACTGGTTCACTCATCAAGTGGCCACAATGGCCAGAGCTGAGCTGATCCAAAGCCAGGAGCCAAGAGCATCTTTTGGGTCTCATACGTGGGCACAGGGGCTCAAGGCTTTGGGCCATTCTGTACTGCATTCCTAGGCCACAAACAGGAAGCTGAATGGAAAGCTGAGCAACCAGGACACAAACCAGCACCCATATGGCATCCTGGTGGATGCAAGGTGAGGATTTTGCCACTAGGCTATTGTGCCAGGCCCCCTTGTAATTTTAAAAGTCAAAATACACTTAATTCAGAGATGTTCAGCACCTTGGATTTGGGCACATTCTAGATACATCAAAATAAGAAAAATCTATGTAATAGATTTCATTTAGATTTATTTTCATTTTGGGAATGAAGTTCTAAAATATATCTCAAAGGCAGTTACCCACTCACTGAAAGTCCTCCAAAAAGGAAAAATGACGATTGGGTAGAATAAAGAAAAACTCCCTCAGCTATTAGGAGAAAGTGATTTAAAAAACACGTAAAGGCTAAGTTACTTCTGCAATCAAGAGTAAACCGGTCAATTTTAACATTGCTGTTACATATGAAATAAACTTATGTACCAATCCCCTTAAAAACTGATGAAACATACTAACTTTCAAGACATACTTGATTTGTGATGTTGGTGAATGAATAATTGAATGATTAGAATGTATGTCATTGTAACTGAAGAAGTACGTGAGGTTGGAGAAAATCAATATAAATTTGGCTTCATAGATGCTGTGCTTAATTTCTCTTTGTTTAAATGAATATAAACCACCAGACACAAGAATGGGAAAAGCTGATTATAAATGTTAATTAAAAGTTAATTTTGCTGGATAAGATGAACTGCTTTAACAAATACTATTCATGCTCAGATAATTTTCAGAGAACTGCTATGCAAGATAAGAGGTTGATTTTGTGTAAAATGTAGGTAAACAAAATGTTCTCTGCCTGTCTAGTTTTGAATATATGTTATTAGACAACAGTAAGAAAATCTACGAATGCAATTGTTATGCATTTGTTTTTTCAGGAAGCTAAAATTAGTCTTAAAATTTGCTAGATAATCTCACTGATATTAATTGGATTCATCTAACAAAACTGATTTAAATAATTTCTGTGTTCCAGGCATGGTAGAGGCTTTGGAGAAAAAAAAAAAAACAACGGGGGAGTGGGGTGTAAGACTGTGTTACTCATCAGTCCATTTGGAATTCAGAGGAGCAGACAGGTGCAGAGATAACTCACTCACCCATATTCTCATGGATGCTGTCATCTAGACTTTTCACAAGGATGGTACGACAACTCTTACCCAGCTGTCCATTATAAATCAGCCCTCTTCCACATGAGCAGAGGAGGAGGCAACATATGAATAAAAGACAACACAGACAAGCGTAAAACTCAATGGCAACACCACAGAGTGACTATGTTGGTGAGTCTGGAACAGACATGTGCAGTGACTAGTAAGAGCACAGGACACAAAAAGTAAATGTGGCAAGTTGAAAATAAACGGGAATTGCAATACCCAACATTGAAATGTTTTCTTCTTGATTAGCATTTACTACAGTAGTTCTTTATACTCCTTATGGTTAAGATGTGATCAGATCAGCATCCTGGGGAAAGTTGAGGACTTTATCATAAGATTTAGAAAAGATTCAAGCAGTGAGTAAGGAAATTTGGGAAGGGAGCAAAGAACAAAAACAGTCTTACTGAAAAACTGCACATTCATAGGGGCCTCTGTCAGAATTCTACCTCTCCAGAGCCTAGCTGTAATACTCAGAGCAAGTACACTTAATCTCTTCAAGTCCTGGTTTCCTCGTCTGTAAATTAATTTTTAAAAATCCTACAGATAGGTAAGACAAGTACACGTGTGACGATTATCAGGACTCTCATTTTTAGAAACTTGTATGTTCTTGAAAGAGAGGAATAGAAACTAGTAGAAGAAAGGGAAAGAGAAGAAGAAAACAGAAAAGAATAAAGGGGAAGGGAGAAAAATATCTTCCATTAGCTGGCTCACTATCCGTATGCTCATAGCACTCCAGGTTGGGTCAGGAGAAAGCCATGAGCTCAGAAGTCCACCTGGGTCTCCTTCTTGAGTGACAGCTGCCTCCAGGCTGCAACGGCAGGAAGCTGGATTAGAAGCAGAGTAGCCATGACTCAAACAGGCACTCTGATGTATCACAAGCAGCAACTTCACCTGGTGAGCTACAACACCTGTCCCATTTTTAACTCTACTTAGGCATTTTCAGTGTGTGCACCCAAAACTATGAGGATCCCTCGTAACCTTATGAGAGGGGGGAATGAAAAGGTAAGTTAATTGCATAAATTTCATTCATTTTTTGCATTTTAATGAACTTTTTGAAGTTTCTTTCACATATAGTTTTTGAAATTTCTCACCCCCAAATACTCTTATCTCCTGCTTCTTCTCCACAAACTTTTTATTCTATTTCATTGAAAGCTGGAGAAATACAGACAGTGATTCCCATCTGTTGGGTCACTTCCCAAATGCACCACGGGTAAAGTGGTCAGTCAGGACCACAAGCGAGGTCTCACACGTGGATGGCAGGAATCCAGCTACCTCATCCATTAACCACCTTTGCCTTTCATTGTGTGCCTTAGCAGCAAGCTGAACTGTGAAGGCAAGGCTGGAACCAAACCGTGTGTTTCAGCACAGAACGCAGGCATCCCAAGTGCTCTCTTCATCTCTACAACAAACACCCACTGCTTCCACAAACTTCCTCAAGTGTCCCTCATGCCCTTCCTGTAACCCCAATTTGGCTGTGCTTCATAAGAATCTCAAAATAGGGCCTGGCGCAATAGCATAGTGGTTAAAGTCCTTCCCTTGCATGCACCAGGATCCCATATGGTCACCGGTTCTAATCCCACCAGCCCGGCTTCCCATTGAGCTCCCTGCTTGTGGTCCGGGAAAGCAGTCAAGGACGGCCCAAAGCCTTGGGACCCTGCACCCATGTGGGAGACCTGGAAGAGTTCCTGGCTCCTGGCTTTGGATTGGCTCAGCTCCAGTCGTTGTGGTCACTTGGGGAGTAAATCATTGGATGGAAGATCTTCCTCTCTATCTCTCCTCCTCTCTGTATATTCGCCTTTCAAGTAAAAATAAATAAATCTTTAAATAAAAGAAGAATCTCAAAATAACTTATTATTTTTAAATATTCTAACATATTGTAACATACCTCACTGATATATTTAAAAAAATAGACTGAATCAGGAATTCTCATGAAATGGTAGCGGCAGCAGAAATATAACTTTGAATTTCCCAAAATTCCAAAATAAAAACATTCAGCTTTACTGGGTAACAAAATCAAAATCCCTAGGAGAGTAGCTATCAACCCTATGGGGAGATCTTTTACAAAGCCCCAGACTAAAAGTAGGTAGTTTCAAATCACTAACAGCTAGCTGTAATACCTGCTGGTATCAACAAAATGTGAAAACAAATAAAGGAAATCAATGGACAACTGAAGATAGCCAATAGCTACTTAACAGAAAGTGTGACCTGTCTGATTTCCACTCCTATAAATGGCAGAAAAAACAAACAAACAAAACAAGACAGAACCCGAGTGGTAGGAGTGCGTCCATCTCCCATAGGTGTAAATGCAAAGGTCCCACAGCAGAGCTGAAAGAGCGAGAGCAGCTCATTGCTGGGAACTTTCAGAACAGGAAATACGCAGGAGCAAAATCCAAACTCAGCAGAACAAAATGAGCAAGCAATGAGAAGGTCCAGACAGAAGGAGAACGTTGGAACCTTGCAAACACGTTAAAAACCAACGTGCATTGTTTCAACACAACACAAAAACAGGGATTTTAAAAAAAACATTAAATTATTCAGGTTTTTAAACAGATCAACTGTTAGAAAAATACTTTGAAGGTGAAAGAAGGATGGAGACATATAGTGTTTATCATGGCTCTGTCACAGAGTCGAAAGTTGTTGACTACAAACATGAAATATATGAAGACATTAAGCACACACCCTCAATATGTGTACTACTGAACTCTGAATCATAAGACATACAAAAATGTGAAAAGTCTTTAAAAATACATATACTTGGAAATTTTTTTATCATTTTCTTGTTTGATTCCCAGTGGATTATCTAGCGAGTTGGTTGATTTAGGTTGACCTTCCCTTGATGACTACAGGATGTCAAACTTTGAGTGTTTTTGAGTGCAGTGTACATAGAATCAGCAGGAAAGTGTAACTTAAGCCAACTTAAGCCACATTACTCTGGGTCTACGCACAGAGATCCCGGTTCAGTATCTCTGGTGAGGCTCGGACACCCCTATCTTTTAGTAAGACCATGAGTGATAAGAAACATGTGGAAGCTTTTGTTCACGACCGTAAGATACACAGGCCTATGAACTATCCCTACATTTTCTTATAGGCCTTGTCTTCTTTATTTACTGAGTGTGACAGCATCTTTTTAAGAGACAGAATACATTCCTGAATATTAGGCTTAGCAGAGTCACTATTCATTTAAATATACAAATGTTCATACTAACAGATTCACAATATGAAAGTTACTACCTATTCTCTAACTGCCCTTTTTAGGAGGTTAAAATTATTGGAAATCAGAGAAAAAGCATACAATGTCAATTTCTTATACTCCAGGTTTTTTATGGAGTTTCTATTGGGAGATAGATCAGAATTCCTACTGGAAAAAAAAATGTCCTAATCATAATAGTGCTTCTGGTTTCTAATTTTAACTATTTTAAATCATTTAAATTATTCAGTGCCTAACAACATGCACCTGATCTGGTCATGCGCCTCAATTACCTGGTCCCACCACACAGGCCACTCCTTCCTATTGTTGGCAGCATTTTTCTAAATGTCTGCACTCAAGGTCACCAGCTGCCTGCCCTCTTAGCAATGAAGTATGAATCTCAAAGTTGACATTCATGTCATCAGTGAGAACACTGCCCTCTTAGAGTTCCCATATACCTACCTACTTGCCATTAGAGCAAACAAAACGTGTTCAACTTAAACCTAGAAAATTCCACCATTACAAACAACTTCTTGTAATTTGAGCGAGGTACATGTAATAGGAGAATTTTCTTCTCTCCGTGATAAGTTGTTCAAGTAAGTTCTTTTGACACGCATTGATTCCTGTGATTTTCACTCTGGGTGCACAGAATGGAAATGGGAAGAAAAAAAAAAAAAAACACTCACACCTAAGAACAACCCTGTATTTAAAACTCCCTGAAAGACAGACACAGTTTAAAGATGCTTCCTCCATTTCATATCATTTAAAAATCATTGCAATTTATAGTCCTTCCAAATCACACTGGAAATGAAGCTGAAAGCTCAACAGTAGTATGAGTATAAACAAGTCACATAGAAACAAAAACAAAACAATAGAATTTCAGGATTTTAAATCTGGTCATTACTGACATAAGCACTGAGATTTGCCAAAGGCTGGGGAAGGGTACAGCTGAACGAGATGGGAAGAACAGGACTTTGAACATGGACCCAACCGGTTTAACCCAGCTGCATCAGCTGAGCCTCATTTTGCAGGACAGTAGAACAGGAATGGCAATCCTCCCATTTTTAGGACTATTGGAAGGATTAAGATGAAGCAGAATAAAAGGCTTATGACAACACGTGGAAAGTGGCTTATATGCCCCAAATACTCCTATTCACCTCAAACGCAGAGGAGCAGCAGTGGCTGCTATTGCTGCTGTTGTTAAGTAGGACACTCAACCTCTCTAAACACCTTGTCCCCCCCCATCAAGACTTTGACTGCTTCAATGTCCAGGTAAAGCTAATGACACATCTAATCTGGTGCAATTCCCACCACCCCCACCAGAAGGTAATGGACAGTCTAACTGGAGACTAAGAAGGTGTGAAGGAAGATGAAATTTACCTGCATCTGTGGGGCAAAGGCCAAGGATACGACTAAGTTCTACAATGGTAAATCCTTCTAGAACAAATAACTAGGAGCCACCACTCTAGATGCGAAACAGTCCACTGGTAGAACAGCTCTACTGTTAATCATTTTATAAGCTGTCAAGACAGAGTGAAACAAATTTCTCTGCATTCTATTACCAGACATTATCATACCAGCTATGATTCCAGAAAATGTCTACCAGTCCATCTGTTTAATACAACTGATTAAGCAATTCCGTTCATTTAAGCTAGAGCTAGTTATTGTTGACAGCCCACCACAGACAATGAACTACAGCACCCATTACAGGCGGATCTAGAATTCCAGAGTCAAACATGGCTGAAAGTTAACCAGGAAGGGGGTAAAAGGATATTGAAGCAGACACACAAAGGGAAGCCATGAGAAGGTAGAAGATGGCAGACATCCACAAGCTGCAGAGTTCTGAAAAGTCACAAATGTGCACACCTTGATCTCAAATGCCTAGCTCCAAGACTTGTGAGAAAATACTATTTGCTGTTTAAGTCCACTGTCTATAGTACTTTGTCAGTCAGATCAAACTAATACATCCGTAAAAATAAATATTCACATTTTTAAATCTTTATTTACTTGAAAGGCAGAACTGCAGAGACAGGAGAGATAAATCTTCATATGCTGGTTCACTTCCCCAATGGCTCCAATAGCTAGAGCTGTACCAGGCTGAAACCAGAAGCCAAGAGCTTAACTTAGATCTTCTTCATAGTTGCAGGAGTCAAAGGACTTGGGCCATCTTTTTTAAAGATTTATTTTAATTTTATTGTAAAGTCAGAGATACAGAGAGGAGGAGAGAGGGCGGAAGATTTTCTGTCCACTGATTCACTTCCCAAATGGCCACAACAGCTGGAGCTGAGCCTATCCAAAGCCATGAGCCCAGAGCCTCCTGTCGGTCTCCCATGTGAATACAGGGTCCCAAGGTTTTGGACCATCCTGAATTGCTTTCCCAGCCACAAGCAGGGAGCTGGATGGGAAGCAGGGCTGCCAGGATTAGAACCAGTGCCCGTATGGGATCCCAGCATGTGCAAGGCAAGGATTTTAGCTGCTAGGCTATCACACCAAGCCCAGACTCGTGCCATCTTTTGTTGCTTTCCCAGGCACATGAATGAAATCTGGATCAGATATACAGCAGTCAGGACTAGAGTCAGCTCCCATATGTGATGCCAGCATTGCAAATGAAGACTCAAGCCATTAAACCACAATGCTATACCCAAATATTCAGGTTTTGTGAAGAAATAAAGGGATGGAGGGAAGGGGCAGAGAGGGTAGACTGCAGGTAGGTCAGTCCCATTTGCTGCATGTTGCTTCCACAACAATGTTGACTTCCTAATTTTATCCTATTCACATCTTAAAGAACAAAAGGTAACAAATACTGGACTCAGTCAATCTTCCACTTCCCTTGAAAGTCAATATCACACAATTATATTTAGATTAAATCTGACAAAACAGTTTTATATTTACTGAAGGCAATGATTCATTTTGACTTGTAAGTTTTTTAATCATTAAAAGTGTGACAAGAGGCAGTGGTTATTTATGTATCTATTTTGTTTAACTTTTTTTTTTTACCATATAGTTCCCTAGGTTCAGGATTTCCCCTCCTTCCACTCTCCCACTGATTTCCCCTAAATTATTATAGTACTACAGTCCCTCAAAAACTAATTTAGAGACAGCAACAGAGGAGATATGACAGCTCATCCCTAAATGCCTGCAACTTCCAGTTTCCAGCTGAAACAAAGCAGGGAGCTGGGGACTCAATCCAGCTCTCTTATGTGGGCGGCATGAACCACATTCTTGATTCATCACTACTATCTCTAAAGTTCTACCCCAGAAGAAAGCTGAAACCAGGAGCCAGAACAAGGAATTGAACCCAGAGAGCCTAATGAGTGCCCACTGATGATTACACCACAAGGACAGACACTCATCCAAGCAGGGATTGAATGTGTTCTTGTTATTTATCCCTCTACACCTGGAACCATGCTTGCCCTTGCCGTTGCTTAGGAAATAGTTGAGGAATGCTCAAAGATACAATGAAGAAAAAATACTATTTCTGTTTATTCCTGATGATAGTATACATCATGCATAC
>NW_024465904.1:0-2391 GCF_017591425.1 Ochotona curzoniae
GGATCCTGGCACGTTCAAGGTGAGGACTTTAGCCACTAGGCCACTGACCTGGGTGCTGTCTTAATGTTTTCAAATGGAATTATAGTATATAATTATTTGGAACTTGCATTATTTATTTAAAAGACAGAATGCGAATGAGAGACAGAGGTTTCCCATCTGCTAGTTCACTTCCCAAATGCCTGTTGACAGCAGGTACTGTGTCAGGCTACGGTCAGGAGCTGGAACTCAATCCTGAGACCCAGCTACTTGAACCATCATCCGCTGCCTCCCAAGGTGTGCATTAGCAGGAATCTGGAATCAACAACTAGAGCTGAACTCTGAACTCAAACCCAGGTGCTTAGATATAGGATGAAGGCATCTCCCACAGCATCCTAAATGCTAAGCCACAGGCCTGTAATAGCAACCTATCCTTTTTAAAAATTTATGTTATCATAAACATTTCACCAGAGAACACTCAATCTTGCCAACAATATTAATTTTCTAAGAGATGAATGTACTCAAAAATCTATTCAACAGTAGCCACTCAGTAGTTAGTGTTTCCAATGATATTATTTCTGTGTGATTCCTAAAATTAAATTTGCTGGGGCCGGTGCAGTGACTCATCTGGTTGGTCCTCAGCCTTCAGTGCTGGCATCCCATAAGGGTACTGGTTTGAGTCCCAGCTGCTCCACTTCCTATCTACTTCCCTGCGGAGAGCAGTGGAGACTAGTTAAAGTTCTTGGGACCCTGCACTTATATGAGAGACTCAGAGGAAGTTCCTGGTTCCTAACTTTGGACTGGCCACGCCCTGGCTTCTTCAGGAATTAGGGAGAGAACCAGTAGGTGGACGATTTCTCTCTCTAGCTCTTTCAAGTAAAATAAATAAATCTTTAAAAAAAAGTAAATTTTCTGAAACACAATTATACATTTTTTTTTTCCAATTTGGACAAACGTTCCTGTAATTGGGTTATATACAGCTAGGTTAACAAACCACCCTATAATGTAATGGTCTACACCAATTGTAACTTCTTGTCTCACACAGTTTTTTAGCCAGAGAATCAGGTAGCATTCTCCTTTGTGGTTCTTCTGTTCCACATAGTTTCAACCGTGTAAATTATAAGGGGAAAACAGTTGAGGACAGCCCAAAGCCTTGGAACCCTGCACCCACGTGGGAGGCACGGTAGAGGCTCCTGACTCCTGGCTTCAGATCAGCTAGTCCGTTTGCTTGCCATATTATAATATGCTTACCATATTATACTACTGTTATTAATAATGTCTGAATGAATTTTCAATTTTTCTTGCTGAAAAGCATATAACATTATAACCATCTTTAATATCCAAGTTTTATTATAATGACTAAAAATTTGGTGTTGTTATTTCTTTTCAAAATGGAATATTGTTGAGGATGTGATTGGTTGAAGTAACTCAGAAACTATCAAGGCTCTCTGAGCTTAGGCATGAACATTTTGTAGGACAGAATTACATGCAATTGGAAGACTGTGTGGCACATGAAGGGCCTCAACTACAACCTGAGATAAGTTCACATTGTCTACTGGGAAAAGGACAAGAAAAGGACATCTTTCCCTGAAGTTGGTGGGCTCAGGAGGAAATTCTACACTGGAACTACTTACTATTTCTCAAAGAAAACATCCTTTCTTTCATTCCATTTTCTGTATGAAAGATATGCATAAAAAGTTCTTTTTCTTTTTTTAAAGATTTACTTATTTTTATTATAAAATCAGATATACCAAGAGGAGAACACACAGAGACGCAGATATTCCATGCAATGATTCACTCTCTAGGTAGCTGCAATGGCCAGAGCTGAGCTGATCTGAAGTCAGGAACCAGGAACCTTTTCAGGGTATCCCACAGGTGCAGAGTCTCAAGACTTCGGGCCATCCTTGACTGTTTTCCAGTCCACAAACAGAGAGCTGGATGGGAAGTGGGGCTGCCAGGATTAGAACCGGCACCCATATGTGATCCTGGTATGTGCAAGGTGAGGACTAGGTTATTGTGCTGGGCCAAAAACATTCCTTTTCTTAAAAATAAAATTAATAAATCTGGGCCCGGCGCCGTGGCGCAAGTGGTTAAAGGTCCTCGCCTTGCACTCCCGGGATCCCATATGGGCGCTGGTTCTAATCCCGGCAGCCCCGCTTCCCTTCCAGCTCCCTGCCTGTGGCCTGGGAAAGCAGTCGAGGACGGCCCAAAGCTTTGGGACCCTGCACCGCGTGGGAGACCCAGAAGAGGCTCCTGGCTTCGGATCGGCATAGTATCGGCCCGTTGCGCTCACTTGGGGAGTGAATCATCGGACGGAAGATCTTCCTCTCTGTCTCTCCTCTCTGTATATCCGCCTTTCCAATGAAAAAATAATAAAAAAAAATAAAAAAAAAATAAAATTAATAAATCTATAAA
>NW_024465905.1:0-35063 GCF_017591425.1 Ochotona curzoniae
CCCAGGATGATGCAATCAAGCATGTTGAGCACCCACACAAAACAAGGATGCAGATCCTCAGTCCAGGCGCTAACAACTCCACATCCAGAGACAAGTTCAGCGCCCAAGCCATTTTCAGCTACCATGCAACATGATGGCTCTGGCAGCACATATGCCTGAAAGTGTATGTGATCCCTGGGGAACTGAGTGTGTGGGTGAATGGCAATATTCGAATTGGCCAGCAGGGGTCTTCCAGTGCCAAAACGACTCCACTTGGCTCATTCACTTCACATACCATCAGCTTGTCGAGCAGATCTAGAGGGAAACCCTGTTTGGTCACTTCTTGTCCAATGTCCATGGAGCCCAGGATGATGCAATCAAGCATGTTGAGCACCCACACAAAACAAGGATGCAGATCCTCAGTCCAGGCGCTAACAACTCCACATCCAGAGACAAGTTCAGCGCCCAAGCCATTTTCAGCTACCATGCAACATGATGGCTCTGGCAGCACATATGCCTGAAAGTGTATGTGGTCCCTGGGGAACTGAGTGTGTGGGTGAATGGCAATATTCGAATTGGCCAGCAGGGGTCTTCCAGTGCCAAAACGACTCCACTTGGCTCATTCACTTCACATACCATCAGCTTGTCGAGCAGATCTAGAGGGAAACCCTGTTTGGTCACTTCTTGTCCAATGTCCATGGAGCCCAGGATGATGCAATCAAGCATGTTGAGCACCCACACAAAACAAGGATGCAGATCCTCAGTCCAGGCGCTAACAACTCCACATCCAGAGACAAGTTCAGCGCCCAAGCCATTTTCAGCTACCATGCAACATGATGGCTCTGGCAGCACATATGCCTGAAAGTGTATGTGATCCCTGGGGAACTGAGTGTGTGGGTGAATGGCAATATTCGAATTGGCCAGCAGGGGGCTTCCAGTGCCAAAACGACTCCACTTGGCTCATTCACTTCACATACCATCAGCTTGTCGAGCACATCTAGAGGGAAACCCTGTTTGGTCACTTCTTGTCCAATGTCCATGGAGCCCAGGATGATGCAATCAAGCATGTGGAGCACCCACACAAAACAAGGATGCAGATCCTCAGTCCAGGCGCTAACAACTCCACATCCAGAGACAAGTTCAGCGCCCAAGCCATTTTCAGCTACCATGCAACATGATGGTTCTGGCAGCACATATGCCTGAAAGTGTATGTGATCCCTGGGGAACTGAGTGTGTGGGTGAATGGCAATATTCGAATTGGCCAGCAGGGGTCTTCCAGTGCCAAAACCACTCCACTTGGCTCATTCACTTCACATACCATCAGCTTGTCGAGCAGATCTAGAGGGAAACCCTGTTTGGTCACTTCTTGTCCAATGTCCATGGAGCCCAGGATGATGCAATCAAGCATGTTGAGCACCCACACAAAACAAGGATGCAGATCCTCAGTCCAGGCGCTAACAACTCCACATCCAGAGACAAGTTCAGCGCCCAAGCCATTTTCAGCTACCATGCAACATGATGGCTCTGGCAGCACATATGCCTGAAAGTGTATGTGATCCCTGGGGAACTGAGTGTGTGGGTGAATGGCAATATTCGAATTGGCCAGCAGGGGTCTTCCAGTGCCAAAACGACTCCACTTGGCTCATTCACTTCACATACCATCAGCTTGTCGAGCAGATCTAGAGGGAAACCCTGTTTGGTCACTTCTTGTCCAATGTCCATGGAGCCCAGGATGATGCAATCAAGCATGTTGAGCACCCACACAAAACAAGGATGCAGATCCTCAGTCCAGGCGCTAACAACTCCACATCCAGAGACAAGTTCAGCGCCCAAGCCATTTTCAGCTACCATGCAACATGATGGCTCTGGCAGCACATATGCCTGAAAGTGTATGTGATCCCTGGGGAACTGAGTGTGTGGGTGAATGGCAATATTCGAATTGGCCAGCAGGGGTCTTCCAGTGCCAAAACGACTCCACTTGGCTCATTCACTTCACATACCATCAGCTTGTCGAGCAGATCTAGAGGGAAACCCTGTTTGGTCACTTCTTGTCCAATGTCCATGGAGCCCAGGATGATGCAATCAAGCATGTTGAGCACCCACACAAAACAAGGATGCAGATCCTCAGTCCAGGCGCTAACAACTCCACATCCAGAGACAAGTTCAGCGCCCAAGCCATTTTCAGCTACCATGCAACATGATGGCTCTGGCAGCACATATGCCTGAAAGTGTATGTGATCCCTGGGGAACTGAGTGTGTGGGTGAATGGCAATATTCGAATTGGCCAGCAGGGGTCTTCCAGTGCCAAAACGACTCCACTTGGCTCATTCACTTCACATACCATCAGCTTGTCGAGCAGATCTAGAGGGAAACCCTGTTTGGTCACTTCTTGTCCAATGTCCATGGAGCCCAGGATGATGCAATCAAGCATGTTGAGCACCCACACAAAACAAGGATGCAGATCCTCAGTCCAGGCGCTAACAACTCCACATCCAGAGACAAGTTCAGCGCCCAAGCCATTTTCAGCTACCATGCAACATGATGGCTCTGGCAGCACATATGCCTGAAAGTGTATGTGATCCCTGGGGAACTGAGTGTGTGGGTGAATGGCAATATTCGAATTGGCCAGCAGGGGTCTTCCAGTGCCAAAACGACTCCACTTGGCTCATTCACTTCACATACCATCAGCTTGTCGAGCAGATCTAGAGGGAAACCCTGTTTGGTCACTTCTTGTCCAATGTCCATGGAGCCCAGGATGATGCAATCAAGCATGTTGAGCACCCACACAAAACAAGGATGCAGATCCTCAGTCCAGGCGCTAACAACTCCACATCCAGAGACAAGTTCAGCGCCCAAGCCATTTTCAGCTACCATGCAACATGATGGCTCTGGCAGCACATATGCCTGAAAGTGTATGTGATCCCTGGGGAACTGAGTGTGTGGGTGAATGGCAATATTCGAATTGGCCAGCAGGGGTCTTCCAGTGCCAAAACGACTCCACTTGGCTCATTCACTTCACATACCATCAGCTTGTCGAGCAGATCTAGAGGGAAACCCTGTTTGGTCACTTCTTGTCCAATGTCCATGGAGCCCAGGATGATGCAATCAAGCATGTTGAGCACCCACACAAAACAAGGATGCAGATCCTCAGTCCAGGCGCTAACAACTCCACATCCAGAGACAAGTTCAGCGCCCAAGCCATTTTCAGCTACCATGCAACATGATGGCTCTGGCAGCACATATGCCTGAAAGTGTATGTGATCCCTGGGGAACTGAGTGTGTGGGTGAATGGCAATATTCGAATTGGCCAGCAGGGGTCTTCCAGTGCCAAAACGACTCCACTTGGCTCATTCACTTCATATAAGATCAGCTTGTCGAGCAGATCTAGAGGGAAACCCTGTTTGGTCACTTCTTGTCCAATGTCCATGGAGCCCAGGATGATGCAATCAAGCATGTTGAGCACCCACACAAAACAAGGATGCAGATCCTCAGTCCAGGCGCTAACAACTCCACATCCAGAGACAAGTTCAGCGCCCAAGCCATTTTCAGCTACCATGCAACATGATGGCTCTGGCAGCACATATGCCTGAAAGTGTATGTGATCCCTGGGGAACTGAGTGTGTGGGTGAATGGCAATATTCGAATTGGCCAGCAGGGGTCTTCCAGTGCCAAAACGACTCCACTTGGCTCATTCACTTCACATACCATCAGCTTGTCGAGCAGATCTAGAGGGAAACCCTGTTTGGTCACTTCTTGTCCAATGTCCATGGAGCCCAGGATGATGCAATCAAGCATGTTGAGCACCCACACAAAACAAGGATGCAGATCCTCAGTCCAGGCGCTAACAACTCCACATCCAGAGACAAGTTCAGCGCCCAAGCCATTTTCAGCTACCATGCAACATGATGGCTCTGGCAGCACATATGCCTGAAAGTGTATGTGATGCCTGGGGAACTGAGTGTGTGGGTGAATGGCAATATTCGAATTGGCCAGCAGGGGTCTTCCAGTGCCAAAACGACTCCACTTGGCTCATTCACTTCACATACCATCAGCTTGTCGAGCAGATCTAGAGGGAAACCCTGTTTGGTCACTTCTTGTCCAATGTCCATGGAGCCCAGGATGATGCAATCAAGCATGTTGAGCACCCACACAAAACAAGGATGCAGATCCTCAGTCCAGGCGCTAACAACTCCACATCCAGAGACAAGTTCAGCGCCCAAGCCATTTTCAGCTACCATGCAACATGATGGCTCTGGCAGCACATATGCCTGAAAGTGTATGTGATCCCTGGGGAACTGAGTGTGTGGGTGAATGGCAATATTCGAATTGGCCAGCAGGGGTCTTCCAGTGCCAAAACGACTCCACTTGGCTCATTCACTTCACATACCATCAGCTTGTCGAGCAGATCTAGAGGGAAACCCTGTTTGGTCACTTCTTGTCCAATGTCCATGGAGCCCAGGATGATGCAATCAAGCATGTTGAGCACCCACACAAAACAAGGATGCAGATCCTCAGTCCAGGCGCTAACAACTCCACATCCAGAGACAAGTTCAGCGCCCAAGCCATTTTCAGCTACCATGCAACATGATGGCTCTGGCAGCACATATGCCTGAAAGTGTATGTGATCCCTGGGGAACTGAGTGTGTGGGTGAATGGCAATATTCGAATTGGCCAGCAGGGGTCTTCCAGTGCCAAAACGACTCCACTTGGCTCATTCACTTCACATACCATCAGCTTGTCGAGCAGATCTAGAGGGAAACCCTGTTTGGTCACTTCTTGTCCAATGTCCATGGAGCCCAGGATGATGCAATCAAGCATGTTGAGCACCCACACAAAACAAGGATGCAGATCCTCAGTCCAGGCGCTAACAACTCCACATCCAGAGACAAGTTCAGCGCCCAAGCCATTTTCAGCTACCATGCAACATGATGGCTCTGGCAGCACATATGCCTGAAAGTGTATGTGATGCCTGGGGAACTGAGTGTGTGGGTGAATGGCAATATTCGAATTGGCCAGCAGGGGTCTTCCAGTGCCAAAACGACTCCACTTGGCTCATTCACTTCACATACCATCAGCTTGTCGAGCAGATCTAGAGGGAAACCCTGTTTGGTCACTTCTTGTCCAATGTCCATGGAGCCCAGGATGATGCAATCAAGCATGTTGAGCACCCACACAAAACAAGGATGCAGATCCTCAGTCCAGGCGCTAACAACTCCACATCCAGAGACAAGTTCAGCGCCCAAGCCATTTTCAGCTACCATGCAACATGATGGCTCTGGCAGCACATATGCCTGAAAGTGTATGTGATGCCTGGGGAACTGAGTGTGTGGGTGAATGGCAATATTCGAATTGGCCAGCAGGGGTCTTCCAGTGCCAAAACGACTCCACTTGGCTCATTCACTTCACATACCATCAGCTTGTCGAGCAGATCTAGAGGGAAACCCTGTTTGGTCACTTCTTGTCCAATGTCCATGGAGCCCAGGATGATGCAATCAAGCATGTTGAGCACCCACACAAAACAAGGATGCAGATCCTCAGTCCAGGCGCTAACAACTCCACATCCAGAGACAAGTTCAGCGCCCAAGCCATTTTCAGCTACCATGCAACATGATGGCTCTGGCAGCACATATGCCTGAAAGTGTATGTGATGCCTGGGGAACTGAGTGTGTGGGTGAATGGCAATATTCGAATTGGCCAGCAGGGGTCTTCCAGTGCCAAAACGACTCCACTTGGCTCATTCACTTCACATACCATCAGCTTGTCGAGCAGATCTAGAGGGAAACCCTGTTTGGTCACTTCTTGTCCAATGTCCATGGAGCCCAGGATGATGCAATCAAGCATGTTGAGCACCCACACAAAACAAGGATGCAGATCCTCAGTCCAGGCGCTAACAACTCCACATCCAGAGACAAGTTCAGCGCCCAAGCCATTTTCAGCTACCATGCAACATGATGGCTCTGGCAGCACATATGCCTGAAAGTGTATGTGATCCCTGGGGAACTGAGTGTGTGGGTGAATGGCAATATTCGAATTGGCCAGCAGGGGTCTTCCAGTGCCAAAACGACTCCACTTGGCTCATTCACTTCACATACCATCAGCTTGTCGAGCAGATCTAGAGGGAAACCCTGTTTGGTCACTTCTTGTCCAATGTCCATGGAGCCCAGGATGATGCAATCAAGCATGTTGAGCACCCACACAAAACAAGGATGCAGATCCTCAGTCCAGGCGCTAACAACTCCACATCCAGAGACAAGTTCAGCGCCCAAGCCATTTTCAGCTACCATGCAACATGATGGCTCTGGCAGCACATATGCCTGAAAGTGTATGTGATCCCTGGGGAACTGAGTGTGTGGGTGAATGGCAATATTCGAATTGGCCAGCAGGGGTCTTCCAGTGCCAAAACGACTCCACTTGGCTCATTCACTTCACATACCATCAGCTTGTCGAGCAGATCTAGAGGGAAACCCTGTTTGGTCACTTCTTGTCCAATGTCCATGGAGCCCAGGATGATGCAATCAAGCATGTTGAGCACCCACACAAAACAAGGATGCAGATCCTCAGTCCAGGCGCTAACAACTCCACATCCAGAGACAAGTTCAGCGCCCAAGCCATTTTCAGCTACCATGCAACATGATGGCTCTGGCAGCACATATGCCTGAAAGTGTATGTGATCCCTGGGGAACTGAGTGTGTGGGTGAATGGCAATATTCGAATTGGCCAGCAGGGGTCTTCCAGTGCCAAAACGACTCCACTTGGCTCATTCACTTCACATACCATCAGCTTGTCGAGCAGATCTAGAGGGAAACCCTGTTTGGTCACTTCTTGTCCAATGTCCATGGAGCCCAGGATGATGCAATCAAGCATGTTGAGCACCCACACAAAACAAGGATGCAGATCCTCAGTCCAGGCGCTAACAACTCCACATCCAGAGACAAGTTCAGCGCCCAAGCCATTTTCAGCTACCATGCAACATGATGGCTCTGGCAGCACATATGCCTGAAAGTGTATGTGATCCCTGGGGAACTGAGTGTGTGGGTGAATGGCAATATTCGAATTGGCCAGCAGGGGTCTTCCAGTGCCAAAACGACTCCACTTGGCTCATTCACTTCACATACCATCAGCTTGTCGAGCAGATCTAGAGGGAAACCCTGTTTGGTCACTTCTTGTCCAATGTCCATGGAGCCCAGGATGATGCAATCAAGCATGTTGAGCACCCACACAAAACAAGGATGCAGATCCTCAGTCCAGGCGCTAACAACTCCACATCCAGAGACAAGTTCAGCGCCCAAGCCATTTTCAGCTACCATGCAACATGATGGCTCTGGCAGCACATATGCCTGAAAGTGTATGTGATCCCTGGGGAACTGAGTGTGTGGGTGAATGGCAATATTCGAATTGGCCAGCAGGGGTCTTCCAGTGCCAAAACGACTCCACTTGGCTCATTCACTTCACATACCATCAGCTTGTCGAGCAGATCTAGAGGGAAACCCTGTTTGGTCACTTCTTGTCCAATGTCCATGGAGCCCAGGATGATGCAATCAAGCATGTTGAGCACCCACACAAAACAAGGATGCAGATCCTCAGTCCAGGCGCTAACAACTCCACATCCAGAGACAAGTTCAGCGCCCAAGCCATTTTCAGCTACCATGCAACATGATGGCTCTGGCAGCACATATGCCTGAAAGTGTATGTGATCCCTGGGGAACTGAGTGTGTGGGTGAATGGCAATATTCGAATTGGCCAGCAGGGGTCTTCCAGTGCCAAAACGACTCCACTTGGCTCATTCACTTCACATACCATCAGCTTGTCGAGCAGATCTAGAGGGAAACCCTGTTTGGTCACTTCTTGTCCAATGTCCATGGAGCCCAGGATGATGCAATCAAGCATGTTGAGCACCCACACAAAACAAGGATGCAGATCCTCAGTCCAGGCGCTAACAACTCCACATCCAGAGACAAGTTCAGCGCCCAAGCCATTTTCAGCTACCATGCAACATGATGGCTCTGGCAGCACATATGGCTGAAAGTGTATGTGATGCCTGGGGAACTGAGTGTGTGGGTGAATGGCAATATTCGAAAGGGCCAGCAGGGAACTTCCAGTGCCAAAACGACTCCACTTGGCTCATTCACTTCACATACCATCAGCTTGTCGAGCAGATCTAGAGGGAAACCCTGTTTGGTCACTTCTTGTCCAATGTCCATGGAGCCCAGGATGATGCAATCAAGCATGTTGAGCACCCACACAAAACAAGGATGCAGATCCTCAGTCCAGGCGCTAACAACTCCACATCCAGAGACAAGTTCAGCGCCCAAGCCATTTTCAGCTACCATGCAACATGATGGCTCTGGCAGCACATATGCCTGAAAGTGTATGTGATGCCTGGGGAACTGAGTGTGTGGGTGAATGGCAATATTCGAATTGGCCAGCAGGGGTCTTCCAGTGCCAAAACGACTCCACTTGGCTCATTCACTTCACATACCATCAGCTTGTCGAGCACATCTAGAGGGAAACCCTGTTTGGTCACTTCTTGTCCAATGTCCATGGAGCCCAGGATGATGCAATCAAGCATGTTGAGCACCCACACAAAACAAGGATGCAGATCCTCAGTCCAGGCGCTAACAACTCCACATTGAATGAGAAGTTCAGCGCCCAAGCCATTTTCAGCTACCATGCAACATGATGGCTCTGGCAGCACATATGCCTGAAAGTGTATGTGATCCCTGGGGAACTGAGTGTGTGGGTGAATGGCAATATTCGAATTGGCCAGCAGGGGTCTTCCAGTGCCAAAACGACTCCACTTGGCTCATTCACTTCACATACCATCAGCTTGTCGAGCAGATCTAGAGGGAAACCCTGTTTGGTCACTTCTTGTCCAATGTCCATGGAGCCCAGGATGATGCAATCAAGCATGTTGAGCACCCACACAAAACAAGGATGCAGATCCTCAGTCCAGGCGCTAACAACTCCACATCCAGAGACAAGTTCAGCGCCCAAGCCATTTTCAGCTACCATGCAACATGATGGCTCTGGCAGCACATATGCCTGAAAGTGTATGTGATCCCTGGGGAACTGAGTGTGTGGGTGAATGGCAATATTCGAATTGGCCAGCAGGGGTCTTCCAGTGCCAAAACGACTCCACTTGGCTCATTCACTTCACATACCATCAGCTTGTCGAGCAGATCTAGAGGGAAACCCTGTTTGGTCACTTCTTGTCCAATGTCCATGGAGCCCAGGATGATGCAATCAAGCATGTTGAGCACCCACACAAAACAAGGATGCAGATCCTCAGTCCAGGCGCTAACAACTCCACATCCAGAGACAAGTTCAGCGCCCAAGCCATTTTCAGCTACCATGCAACATGATGGCTCTGGCAGCACATATGCCTGAAAGTGTATGTGATCCCTGGGGAACTGAGTGTGTGGGTGAATGGCAATATTCGAATTGGCCAGCAGGGGTCTTCCAGTGCCAAAACGACTCCACTTGGCTCATTCACTTCACATACCATCAGCTTGTCGAGCACATCTAGAGGGAAACCCTGTTTGGTCACTTCTTGTCCAATGTCCATGGAGCCCAGGATGATGCAATCAAGCATGTTGAGCACCCACACAAAACAAGGATGCAGATCCTCAGTCCAGGCGCTAACAACTCCACATCCAGAGACAAGTTCAGCGCCCAAGCCATTTTCAGCTACCATGCAACATGATGGCTCTGGCAGCACATATGCCTGAAAGTGTATGTGATCCCTGGGGAACTGAGTGTGTGGGTGAATGGCAATATTCGAATTGGCCAGCAGGGGTCTTCCAGTGCCAAAACGACTCCACTTGGCTCATTCACTTCACATACCATCAGCTTGTCGAGCAGATCTAGAGGGAAACCCTGTTTGGTCACTTCTTGTCCAATGTCCATGGAGCCCAGGATGATGCAATCAAGCATGTTGAGCACCCACACAAAACAAGGATGCAGATCCTCAGTCCAGGCGCTAACAACTCCACATCCAGAGACAAGTTCAGCGCCCAAGCCATTTTCAGCTACCATGCAACATGATGGCTCTGGCAGCACATATGCCTGAAAGTGTATGTGATCCCTGGGGAACTGAGTGTGTGGGTGAATGGCAATATTCGAATTGGCCAGCAGGGGTCTTCCAGTGCCAAAACGACTCCACTTGGCTCATTCACTTCACATACCATCAGCTTGTCGAGCACATCTAGAGGGAAACCCTGTTTGGTCACTTCTTGTCCAATGTCCATGGAGCCCAGGATGATGCAATCAAGCATGTTGAGCACCCACACAAAACAAGGATGCAGATCCTCAGTCCAGGCGCTAACAACTCCACATCCAGAGACAAGTTCAGCGCCCAAGCCATTTTCAGCTACCATGCAACATGATGGCTCTGGCAGCACATATGCCTGAAAGTGTATGTGATCCCTGGGGAACTGAGTGTGTGGGTGAATGGCAATACTCGAATTGGCCAGCAGGGGTCTTCCAGTGCCAAAACGACTCCACTTGGCTCATTCACTTCACATACCATCAGCTTGTCGAGCACATCTAGAGGGAAACCCTGTTTGGTCACTTCTTGTCCAATGTCCATGGAGCCCAGGATGATGCAATCAAGCATGTTGAGCACCCACACAAAACAAGGATGCAGATCCTCAGTCCAGGCGCTAACAACTCCACATCCAGAGACAAGTTCAGCGCCCAAGCCATTTTCAGCTACCATGCAACATGATGGCTCTGGCAGCACATATGCCTGAAAGTGTATGTGATCCCTGGGGAACTGAGTGTGTGGGTGAATGGCAATATTCGAATTGGCCAGCAGGGGTCTTCCAGTGCCAAAACGACTCCACTTGGCTCATTCACTTCACATACCATCAGCTTGTCGAGCACATCTAGAGGGAAACCCTGTTTGGTCACTTCTTGTCCAATGTCCATGGAGCCCAGGATGATGCAATCAAGCATGTTGAGCACCCACACAAAACAAGGATGCAGATCCTCAGTCCAGGCGCTAACAACTCCACATCCAGAGACAAGTTCAGCGCCCAAGCCATTTTCAGCTACCATGCAACATGATGGCTCTGGCAGCACATATGCCTGAAAGTGTATGTGATCCCTGGGGAACTGAGTGTGTGGGTGAATGGCAATATTCGAATTGGCCAGCAGGGGTCTTCCAGTGCCAAAACGACTCCACTTGGCTCATTCACTTCACATACCATCAGCTTGTCGAGCACATCTAGAGGGAAACCCTGTTTGGTCACTTCTTGTCCAATGTCCATGGAGCCCAGGATGATGCAATCAAGCATGTTGAGCACCCACACAAAACAAGGATGCAGATCCTCAGTCCAGGCGCTAACAACTCCACATCCAGAGACAAGTTCAGCGCCCAAGCCATTTTCAGCTACCATGCAACATGATGGCTCTGGCAGCACATATGCCTGAAAGTGTATGTGATCCCTGGGGAACTGAGTGTGTGGGTGAATGGCAATATTCGAATTGGCCAGCAGGGGTCTTCCAGTGCCAAAACGACTCCACTTGGCTCATTCACTTCACATACCATCAGCTTGTCGAGCACATCTAGAGGGAAACCCTGTTTGGTCACTTCTTGTCCAATGTCCATGGAGCCCAGGATGATGCAATCAAGCATGTTGAGCACCCACACAAAACAAGGATGCAGATCCTCAGTCCAGGCGCTAACAACTCCACATCCAGAGACAAGTTCAGCGCCCAAGCCATTTTCAGCTACCATGCAACATGATGGCTCTGGCAGCACATATGCCTGAAAGTGTATGTGATCCCTGGGGAACTGAGTGTGTGGGTGAATGGCAATATTCGAATTGGCCAGCAGGGGTCTTCCAGTGCCAAAACGACTCCACTTGGCTCATTCACTTCACATACCATCAGCTTGTCGAGCAGATCTAGAGGGAAACCCTGTTTGGTCACTTCTTGTCCAATGTCCATGGAGCCCAGGATGATGCAATCAAGCATGTTGAGCACCCACACAAAACAAGGATGCAGATCCTCAGTCCAGGCGCTAACAACTCCACATCCAGAGACAAGTTCAGCGCCCAAGCCATTTTCAGCTACCATGCAACATGATGGCTCTGGCAGCACATATGCCTGAAAGTGTATGTGATCCCTGGGGAACTGAGTGTGTGGGTGAATGGCAATATTCGAATTGGCCAGCAGGGGTCTTCCAGTGCCAAAACGACTCCACTTGGCTCATTCACTTCACATACCATCAGCTTGTCGAGCACATCTAGAGGGAAACCCTGTTTGGTCACTTCTTGTCCAATGTCCATGGAGCCCAGGATGATGCAATCAAGCATGTTGAGCACCCACACAAAACAAGGATGCAGATCCTCAGTCCAGGCGCTAACAACTCCACATCCAGAGACAAGTTCAGCGCCCAAGCCATTTTCAGCTACCATGCAACATGATGGCTCTGGCAGCACATATGCCTGAAAGTGTATGTGATCCCTGGGGAACTGAGTGTGTGGGTGAATGGCAATATTCGAATTGGCCAGCAGGGTCTTCCAGTGCCAAAACGACTCCACTTGGCTCATTCACTTCACATACCATCAGCTTGTCGAGCACATCTAGAGGGAAACCCTGTTTGGTCACTTCTTGTCCAATGTCCATGGAGCCCAGGATGATGCAATCAAGCATGTTGAGCACCCACACAAAACAAGGATGCAGATCCTCAGTCCAGGCGCTAACAACTCCACATCCAGAGACAAGTTCAGCGCCCAAGCCATTTTCAGCTACCATGCAACATGATGGCTCTGGCAGCACATATGCCTGAAAGTGTATGTGATCCCTGGGGAACTGAGTGTGTGGGTGAATGGCAATATTCGAATTGGCCAGCAGGGGTCTTCCAGTGCCAAAACGACTCCACTTGGCTCATTCACTTCACATACCATCAGCTTGTCGAGCAGATCTAGAGGGAAACCCTGTTTGGTCACTTCTTGTCCAATGTCCATGGAGCCCAGGATGATGCAATCAAGCATGTTGAGCACCCACACAAAACAAGGATGCAGATCCTCAGTCCAGGCGCTAACAACTCCACATCCAGAGACAAGTTCAGCGCCCAAGCCATTTTCAGCTACCATGCAACATGATGGCTCTGGCAGCACATATGCCTGAAAGTGTATGTGATCCCTGGGGAACTGAGTGTGTGGGTGAATGGCAATATTCGAATTGGCCAGCAGGGGTCTTCCAGTGCCAAAACGACTCCACTTGGCTCATTCACTTCACATACCATCAGCTTGTCGAGCACATCTAGAGGGAAACCCTGTTTGGTCACTTCTTGTCCAATGTCCATGGAGCCCAGGATGATGCAATCAAGCATGTTGAGCACCCACACAAAACAAGGATGCAGATCCTCAGTCCAGGCGCTAACAACTCCACATCCAGAGACAAGTTCAGCGCCCAAGCCATTTTCAGCTACCATGCAACATGATGGCTCTGGCAGCACATATGCCTGAAAGTGTATGTGATCCCTGGGGAACTGAGTGTGTGGGTGAATGGCAATATTCGAATTGGCCAGCAGGGGTCTTCCAGTGCCAAAACGACTCCACTTGGCTCATTCACTTCACATACCATCAGCTTGTCGAGCACATCTAGAGGGAAACCCTGTTTGGTCACTTCTTGTCCAATGTCCATGGAGCCCAGGATGATGCAATCAAGCATGTTGAGCACCCACACAAAACAAGGATGCAGATCCTCAGTCCAGGCGCTAACAACTCCACATCCAGAGACAAGTTCAGCGCCCAAGCCATTTTCAGCTACCATGCAACATGATGGCTCTGGCAGCACATATGCCTGAAAGTGTATGTGATCCCTGGGGAACTGAGTGTGTGGGTGAATGGCAATATTCGAATTGGCCAGCAGGGGTCTTCCAGTGCCAAAACGACTCCACTTGGCTCATTCACTTCACATACCATCAGCTTGTCGAGCAGATCTAGAGGGAAACCCTGTTTGGTCACTTCTTGTCCAATGTCCATGGAGCCCAGGATGATGCAATCAAGCATGTTGAGCACCCACACAAAACAAGGATGCAGATCCTCAGTCCAGGCGCTAACAACTCCACATCCAGAGACAAGTTCAGCGCCCAAGCCATTTTCAGCTACCATGCAACATGATGGCTCTGGCAGCACATATGCCTGAAAGTGTATGTGATCCCTGGGGAACTGAGTGTGTGGGTGAATGGCAATATTCGAATTGGCCAGCAGGGGTCTTCCAGTGCCAAAACGACTCCACTTGGCTCATTCACTTCACATACCATCAGCTTGTCGAGCACATCTAGAGGGAAACCCTGTTTGGTCACTTCTTGTCCAATGTCCATGGAGCCCAGGATGATGCAATCAAGCATGTTGAGCACCCACACAAAACAAGGATGCAGATCCTCAGTCCAGGCGCTAACAACTCCACATCCAGAGACAAGTTCAGCGCCCAAGCCATTTTCAGCTACCATGCAACATGATGGCTCTGGCAGCACATATGCCTGAAAGTGTATGTGATCCCTGGGGAACTGAGTGTGTGGGTGAATGGCAATATTCGAATTGGCCAGCAGGGGTCTTCCAGTGCCAAAACGACTCCACTTGGCTCATTCACTTCACATACCATCAGCTTGTCGAGCACATCTAGAGGGAAACCCTGTTTGGTCACTTCTTGTCCAATGTCCATGGAGCCCAGGATGATGCAATCAAGCATGTTGAGCACCCACACAAAACAAGGATGCAGATCCTCAGTCCAGGCGCTAACAACTCCACATCCAGAGACAAGTTCAGCGCCCAAGCCATTTTCAGCTACCATGCAACATGATGGCTCTGGCAGCACATATGCCTGAAAGTGTATGTGATCCCTGGGGAACTGAGTGTGTGGGTGAATGGCAATATTCGAATTGGCCAGCAGGGGTCTTCCAGTGCCAAAACGACTCCACTTGGCTCATTCACTTCACATACCATCAGCTTGTCGAGCAGATCTAGAGGGAAACCCTGTTTGGTCACTTCTTGTCCAATGTCCATGGAGCCCAGGATGATGCAATCAAGCATGTTGAGCACCCACACAAAACAAGGATGCAGATCCTCAGTCCAGGCGCTAACAACTCCACATCCAGAGACAAGTTCAGCGCCCAAGCCATTTTCAGCTACCATGCAACATGATGGCTCTGGCAGCACATATGCCTGAAAGTGTATGTGATCCCTGGGGAACTGAGTGTGTGGGTGAATGGCAATATTCGAATTGGCCAGCAGGGGTCTTCCAGTGCCAAAACGACTCCACTTGGCTCATTCACTTCACATACCATCAGCTTGTCGAGCAGATCTAGAGGGAAACCCTGTTTGGTCACTTCTTGTCCAATGTCCATGGAGCCCAGGATGATGCAATCAAGCATGTTGAGCACCCACACAAAACAAGGATGCAGATCCTCAGTCCAGGCGCTAACAACTCCACATCCAGAGACAAGTTCAGCGCCCAAGCCATTTTCAGCTACCATGCAACATGATGGCTCTGGCAGCACATATGCCTGAAAGTGTATGTGATCCCTGGGGAACTGAGTGTGTGGGTGAATGGCAATATTCAAAAGGACCAGCAGGGGTCTTCCAGTGCCAAAACGACTCCACTTGGCTCATTCACTTCACATACCATCAGCTTGTCGAGCACATCTAGAGGGAAACCCTGTTTGGTCACTTCTTGTCCAATGTCCATGGAGCCCAGGATGATGCAATCAAGCATGTTGAGCACCCACACAAAACAAGGATGCAGATCCTCAGTCCAGGCGCTAACAACTCCACATCCAGAGACAAGTTCAGCGCCCAAGCCATTTTCAGCTACCATGCAACATGATGGCTCTGGCAGCACATATGCCTGAAAGTGTATGTGATCCCTGGGGAACTGAGTGTGTGGGTGAATGGCAATATTCGAATTGGCCAGCAGGGGTCTTCCAGTGCCAAAACGACTCCACTTGGCTCATTCACTTCACATACCATCAGCTTGTCGAGCACATCTAGAGGGAAACCCTGTTTGGTCACTTCTTGTCCAATGTCCATGGAGCCCAGGATGATGCAATCAAGCATGTTGAGCACCCACACAAAACAAGGATGCAGATCCTCAGTCCAGGCGCTAACAACTCCACATCCAGAGACAAGTTCAGCGCCCAAGCCATTTTCAGCTACCATGCAACATGATGGCTCTGGCAGCACATATGCCTGAAAGTGTATGTGATCCCTGGGGAACTGAGTGTGTGGGTGAATGGCAATATTCGAATTGGCCAGCAGGGGTCTTCCAGTGCCAAAACGACTCCACTTGGCTCATTCACTTCACATACCATCAGCTTGTCGAGCACATCTAGAGGGAAACCCTGTTTGGTCACTTCTTGTCCAATGTCCATGGAGCCCAGGATGATGCAATCAAGCATGTTGAGCACCCACACAAAACAAGGATGCAGATCCTCAGTCCAGGCGCTAACAACTCCACATCCAGAGACAAGTTCAGCGCCCAAGCCATTTTCAGCTACCATGCAACATGATGGCTCTGGCAGCACATATGCCTGAAAGTGTATGTGATCCCTGGGGAACTGAGTGTGTGGGTGAATGGCAATATTCGAATTGGCCAGCAGGGGTCTTCCAGTGCCAAAACGACTCCACTTGGCTCATTCACTTCACATACCATCAGCTTGTCGAGCACATCTAGAGGGAAACCCTGTTTGGTCACTTCTTGTCCAATGTCCATGGAGCCCAGGATGATGCAATCAAGCATGTTGAGCACCCACACAAAACAAGGATGCAGATCCTCAGTCCAGGCGCTAACAACTCCACATCCAGAGACAAGTTCAGCGCCCAAGCCATTTTCAGCTACCATGCAACATGATGGCTCTGGCAGCACATATGCCTGAAAGTGTATGTGATCCCTGGGGAACTGAGTGTGTGGGTGAATGGCAATATTCGAATTGGCCAGCAGGGGTCTTCCAGTGCCAAAACGACTCCACTTGGCTCATTCACTTCACATACCATCAGCTTGTCGAGCACATCTAGAGGGAAACCCTGTTTGGTCACTTCTTGTCCAATGTCCATGGAGCCCAGGATGATGCAATCAAGCATGTTGAGCACCCACACAAAACAAGGATGCAGATCCTCAGTCCAGGCGCTAACAACTCCACATCCAGAGACAAGTTCAGCGCCCAAGCCATTTTCAGCTACCATGCAACATGATGGCTCTGGCAGCACATATGCCTGAAAGTGTATGTGATGCCCTGGGGAACTGAGTGTGTGGGTGAATGGCAATATTCGAATTGGCCAGCAGGGGTCTTCCAGTGCCAAAACGACTCCACTTGGCTCATTCACTTCACATACCATCAGCTTGTCGAGCAGATCTAGAGGGAAACCCTGTTTGGTCACTTCTTGTCCAATGTCCATGGAGCCCAGGATGATGCAATCAAGCATGTTGAGCACCCACACAAAACAAGGATGCAGATCCTCAGTCCAGGCGCTAACAACTCCACATCCAGAGACAAGTTCAGCGCCCAAGCCATTTTCAGCTACCATGCAACATGATGGCTCTGGCAGCACATATGCCTGAAAGTGTATGTGATCCCTGGGGAACTGAGTGTGTGGGTGAATGGCAATATTCGAATTGGCCAGCAGGGGTCTTCCAGTGCCAAAACGACTCCACTTGGCTCATTCACTTCACATACCATCAGCTTGTCGAGCAGATCTAGAGGGAAACCCTGTTTGGTCACTTCTTGTCCAATGTCCATGGAGCCCAGGATGATGCAATCAAGCATGTTGAGCACCCACACAAAACAAGGATGCAGATCCTCAGTCCAGGCGCTAACAACTCCACATCCAGAGACAAGTTCAGCGCCCAAGCCATTTTCAGCTACCATGCAACATGATGGCTCTGGCAGCACATATGCCTGAAAGTGTATGTGATCCCTGGGGAACTGAGTGTGTGGGTGAATGGCAATATTCGAATTGGCCAGCAGGGGTCTTCCAGTGCCAAAACGACTCCACTTGGCTCATTCACTTCACATACCATCAGCTTGTCGAGCAGATCTAGAGGGAAACCCTGTTTGGTCACTTCTTGTCCAATGTCCATGGAGCCCAGGATGATGCAATCAAGCATGTTGAGCACCCACACAAAACAAGGATGCAGATCCTCAGTCCAGGCGCTAACAACTCCACATCCAGAGACAAGTTCAGCGCCCAAGCCATTTTCAGCTACCATGCAACATGATGGCTCTGGCAGCACATATGCCTGAAAGTGTATGTGATCCCTGGGGAACTGAGTGTGTGGGTGAATGGCAATATTCGAATTGGCCAGCAGGGGTCTTCCAGTGCCAAAACGACTCCACTTGGCTCATTCACTTCACATACCATCAGCTTGTCGAGCAGATCTAGAGGGAAACCCTGTTTGGTCACTTCTTGTCCAATGTCCATGGAGCCCAGGATGATGCAATCAAGCATGTTGAGCACCCACACAAAACAAGGATGCAGATCCTCAGTCCAGGCGCTAACAACTCCACATCCAGAGACAAGTTCAGCGCCCAAGCCATTTTCAGCTACCATGCAACATGATGGCTCTGGCAGCACATATGCCTGAAAGTGTATGTGATCCCTGGGGAACTGAGTGTGTGGGTGAATGGCAATATTCGAATTGGCCAGCAGGGGTCTTCCAGTGCCAAAACGACTCCACTTGGCTCATTCACTTCACATACCATCAGCTTGTCGAGCAGATCTAGAGGGAAACCCTGTTTGGTCACTTCTTGTCCAATGTCCATGGAGCCCAGGATGATGCAATCAAGCATGTTGAGCACCCACACAAAACAAGGATGCAGATCCTCAGTCCAGGCGCTAACAACTCCACATCCAGAGACAAGTTCAGCGCCCAAGCCATTTTCAGCTACCATGCAACATGATGGCTCTGGCAGCACATATGCCTGAAAGTGTATGTGATCCCTGGGGAACTGAGTGTGTGGGTGAATGGCAATATTCGAATTGGCCAGCAGGGGTCTTCCAGTGCCAAAACGACTCCACTTGGCTCATTCACTTCACATACCATCAGCTTGTCGAGCAGATCTAGAGGGAAACCCTGTTTGGTCACTTCTTGTCCAATGTCCATGGAGCCCAGGATGATGCAATCAAGCATGTTGAGCACCCACACAAAACAAGGATGCAGATCCTCAGTCCAGGCGCTAACAACTCCACATCCAGAGACAAGTTCAGCGCCCAAGCCATTTTCAGCTACCATGCAACATGATGGCTCTGGCAGCACATATGCCTGAAAGTGTATGTGATGCCTGGGGAACTGAGTGTGTGGGTGAATGGCAATATTCGAATTGGCCAGCAGGGGTCTTCCAGTGCCAAAACGACTCCACTTGGCTCATTCACTTCACATACCATCAGCTTGTCGAGCAGATCTAGAGGGAAACCCTGTTTGGTCACTTCTTGTCCAATGTCCATGGAGCCCAGGATGATGCAATCAAGCATGTTGAGCACCCACACAAAACAAGGATGCAGATCCTCAGTCCAGGCGCTAACAACTCCACATCCAGAGACAAGTTCAGCGCCCAAGCCATTTTCAGCTACCATGCAACATGATGGCTCTGGCAGCACATATGCCTGAAAGTGTATGTGATCCTGGGGAACTGAGTGTGTGGGTGAATGGCAATATTCGAATTGGCCAGCAGGGGTCTTCCAGTGCCAAAACGACTCCACTTGGCTCATTCACTTCACATACCATCAGCTTGTCGAGCAGATCTAGAGGGAAACCCTGTTTGGTCACTTCTTGTCCAATGTCCATGGAGCCCAGGATGATGCAATCAAGCATGTTGAGCACCCACACAAAACAAGGATGCAGATCCTCAGTCCAGGCGCTAACAACTCCACATCCAGAGACAAGTTCAGCGCCCAAGCCATTTTCAGCTACCATGCAACATGATGGCTCTGGCAGCACATATGCCTGAAAGTGTATGTGATCCCTGGGGAACTGAGTGTGTGGGTGAATGGCAATATTCGAATTGGCCAGCAGGGGTCTTCCAGTGCCAAAACGACTCCACTTGGCTCATTCACTTCACATACCATCAGCTTGTCGAGCAGATCTAGAGGGAAACCCTGTTTGGTCACTTCTTGTCCAATGTCCATGGAGCCCAGGATGATGCAATCAAGCATGTTGAGCACCCACACAAAACAAGGATGCAGATCCTCAGTCCAGGCGCTAACAACTCCACATCCAGAGACAAGTTCAGCGCCCAAGCCATTTTCAGCTACCATGCAACATGATGGCTCTGGCAGCACATATGCCTGAAAGTGTATGTGATCCCTGGGGAACTGAGTGTGTGGGTGAATGGCAATATTCGAATTGGCCAGCAGGGGTCTTCCAGTGCCAAAACGACTCCACTTGGCTCATTCACTTCACATACCATCAGCTTGTCGAGCAGATCTAGAGGGAAACCCTGTTTGGTCACTTCTTGTCCAATGTCCATGGAGCCCAGGATGATGCAATCAAGCATGTTGAGCACCCACACAAAACAAGGATGCAGATCCTCAGTCCAGGCGCTAACAACTCCACATCCAGAGACAAGTTCAGCGCCCAAGCCATTTTCAGCTACCATGCAACATGATGGCTCTGGCAGCACATATGCCTGAAAGTGTATGTGATCCCTGGGGAACTGAGTGTGTGGGTGAATGGCAATATTCGAATTGGCCAGCAGGGGTCTTCCAGTGCCAAAACGACTCCACTTGGCTCATTCACTTCACATACCATCAGCTTGTCGAGCAGATCTAGAGGGAAACCCTGTTTGGTCACTTCTTGTCCAATGTCCATGGAGCCCAGGATGATGCAATCAAGCATGTTGAGCACCCACACAAAACAAGGATGCAGATCCTCAGTCCAGGCGCTAACAACTCCACATCCAGAGACAAGTTCAGCGCCCAAGCCATTTTCAGCTACCATGCAACATGATGGCTCTGGCAGCACATATGCCTGAAAGTGTATGTGATCCCTGGGGAACTGAGTGTGTGGGTGAATGGCAATATTCGAATTGGCCAGCAGGGGTCTTCCAGTGCCAAAACGACTCCACTTGGCTCATTCACTTCACATACCATCAGCTTGTCGAGCAGATCTAGAGGGAAACCCTGTTTGGTCACTTCTTGTCCAATGTCCATGGAGCCCAGGATGATGCAATCAAGCATGTTGAGCACCCACACAAAACAAGGATGCAGATCCTCAGTCCAGGCGCTAACAACTCCACATCCAGAGACAAGTTCAGCGCCCAAGCCATTTTCAGCTACCATGCAACATGATGGCTCTGGCAGCACATATGCCTGAAAGTGTATGTGATCCCTGGGGAACTGAGTGTGTGGGTGAATGGCAATATTCGAATTGGCCAGCAGGGGTCTTCCAGTGCCAAAACGACTCCACTTGGCTCATTCACTTCACATACCATCAGCTTGTCGAGCAGATCTAGAGGGAAACCCTGTTTGGTCACTTCTTGTCCAATGTCCATGGAGCCCAGGATGATGCAATCAAGCATGTTGAGCACCCACACAAAACAAGGATGCAGATCCTCAGTCCAGGCGCTAACAACTCCACATCCAGAGACAAGTTCAGCGCCCAAGCCATTTTCAGCTACCATGCAACATGATGGCTCTGGCAGCACATATGCCTGAAAGTGTATGTGATCCCTGGGGAACTGAGTGTGTGGGTGAATGGCAATATTCGAATTGGCCAGCAGGGGTCTTCCAGTGCCAAAACGACTCCACTTGGCTCATTCACTTCACATACCATCAGCTTGTCGAGCAGATCTAGAGGGAAACCCTGTTTGGTCACTTCTTGTCCAATGTCCATGGAGCCCAGGATGATGCAATCAAGCATGTTGAGCACCCACACAAAACAAGGATGCAGATCCTCAGTCCAGGCGCTAACAACTCCACATCCAGAGACAAGTTCAGCGCCCAAGCCATTTTCAGCTACCATGCAACATGATGGCTCTGGCAGCACATATGCCTGAAAGTGTATGTGATCCCTGGGGAACTGAGTGTGTGGGTGAATGGCAATATTCGAATTGGCCAGCAGGGGTCTTCCAGTGCCAAAACGACTCCACTTGGCTCATTCACTTCACATACCATCAGCTTGTCGAGCAGATCTAGAGGGAAACCCTGTTTGGTCACTTCTTGTCCAATGTCCATGGAGCCCAGGATGATGCAATCAAGCATGTTGAGCACCCACACAAAACAAGGATGCAGATCCTCAGTCCAGGCGCTAACAACTCCACATCCAGAGACAAGTTCAGCGCCCAAGCCATTTTCAGCTACCATGCAACATGATGGCTCTGGCAGCACATATGCCTGAAAGTGTATGTGATCCCTGGGGAACTGAGTGTGTGGGTGAATGGCAATATTCGAATTGGCCAGCAGGGGTCTTCCAGTGCCAAAACGACTCCACTTGGCTCATTCACTTCACATACCATCAGCTTGTCGAGCAGATCTAGAGGGAAACCCTGTTTGGTCACTTCTTGTCCAATGTCCATGGAGCCCAGGATGATGCAATCAAGCATGTTGAGCACCCACACAAAACAAGGATGCAGATCCTCAGTCCAGGCGCTAACAACTCCACATCCAGAGACAAGTTCAGCGCCCAAGCCATTTTCAGCTACCATGCAACATGATGGCTCTGGCAGCACATATGCCTGAAAGTGTATGTGATCCCTGGGGAACTGAGTGTGTGGGTGAATGGCAATATTCGAATTGGCCAGCAGGGGTCTTCCAGTGCCAAAACGACTCCACTTGGCTCATTCACTTCACATACCATCAGCTTGTCGAGCAGATCTAGAGGGAAACCCTGTTTGGTCACTTCTTGTCCAATGTCCATGGAGCCCAGGATGATGCAATCAAGCATGTTGAGCACCCACACAAAACAAGGATGCAGATCCTCAGTCCAGGCGCTAACAACTCCACATCCAGAGACAAGTTCAGCGCCCAAGCCATTTTCAGCTACCATGCAACATGATGGCTCTGGCAGCACATATGCCTGAAAGTGTATGTGATCCCTGGGGAACTGAGTGTGTGGGTGAATGGCAATATTCGAATTGGCCAGCAGGGGTCTTCCAGTGCCAAAACGACTCCACTTGGCTCATTCACTTCACATACCATCAGCTTGTCGAGCAGATCTAGAGGGAAACCCTGTTTGGTCACTTCTTGTCCAATGTCCATGGAGCCCAGGATGATGCAATCAAGCATGTTGAGCACCCACACAAAACAAGGATGCAGATCCTCAGTCCAGGCGCTAACAACTCCACATCCAGAGACAAGTTCAGCGCCCAAGCCATTTTCAGCTACCATGCAACATGATGGCTCTGGCAGCACATATGCCTGAAAGTGTATGTGATCCCTGGGGAACTGAGTGTGTGGGTGAATGGCAATATTCGAATTGGCCAGCAGGGGTCTTCCAGTGCCAAAACGACTCCACTTGGCTCATTCACTTCACATACCATCAGCTTGTCGAGCAGATCTAGAGGGAAACCCTGTTTGGTCACTTCTTGTCCAATGTCCATGGAGCCCAGGATGATGCAATCAAGCATGTTGAGCACCCACACAAAACAAGGATGCAGATCCTCAGTCCAGGCGCTAACAACTCCACATCCAGAGACAAGTTCAGCGCCCAAGCCATTTTCAGCTACCATGCAACATGATGGCTCTGGCAGCACATATGCCTGAAAGTGTATGTGATCCCTGGGGAACTGAGTGTGTGGGTGAATGGCAATATTCGAATTGGCCAGCAGGGGTCTTCCAGTGCCAAAACGACTCCACTTGGCTCATTCACTTCACATACCATCAGCTTGTCGAGCAGATCTAGAGGGAAACCCTGTTTGGTCACTTCTTGTCCAATGTCCATGGAGCCCAGGATGATGCAATCAAGCATGTTGAGCACCCACACAAAACAAGGATGCAGATCCTCAGTCCAGGCGCTAACAACTCCACATCCAGAGACAAGTTCAGCGCCCAAGCCATTTTCAGCTACCATGCAACATGATGGCTCTGGCAGCACATATGCCTGAAAGTGTATGTGATCCCTGGGGAACTGAGTGTGTGGGTGAATGGCAATATTCGAATTGGCCAGCAGGGGTCTTCCAGTGCCAAAACGACTCCACTTGGCTCATTCACTTCACATACCATCAGCTTGTCGAGCAGATCTAGAGGGAAACCCTGTTTGGTCACTTCTTGTCCAATGTCCATGGAGCCCAGGATGATGCAATCAAGCATGTTGAGCACCCACACAAAACAAGGATGCAGATCCTCAGTCCAGGCGCTAACAACTCCACATCCAGAGACAAGTTCAGCGCCCAAGCCATTTTCAGCTACCATGCAACATGATGGCTCTGGCAGCACATATGCCTGAAAGTGTATGTGATGCCTGGGGAACTGAGTGTGTGGGTGAATGGCAATATTCGAATTGGCCAGCAGGGGTCTTCCAGTGCCAAAACGACTCCACTTGGCTCATTCACTTCACATACCATCAGCTTGTCGAGCAGATCTAGAGGGAAACCCTGTTTGGTCACTTCTTGTCCAATGTCCATGGAGCCCAGGATGATGCAATCAAGCATGTTGAGCACCCACACAAAACAAGGATGCAGATCCTCAGTCCAGGCGCTAACAACTCCACATCCAGAGACAAGTTCAGCGCCCAAGCCATTTTCAGCTACCATGCAACATGATGGCTCTGGCAGCACATATGCCTGAAAGTGTATGTGATGCCTGGGGAACTGAGTGTGTGGGTGAATGGCAATATTCGAATTGGCCAGCAGGGGTCTTCCAGTGCCAAAACGACTCCACTTGGCTCATTCACTTCACATACCATCAGCTTGTCGAGCAGATCTAGAGGGAAACCCTGTTTGGTCACTTCTTGTCCAATGTCCATGGAGCCCAGGATGATGCAATCAAGCATGTTGAGCACCCACACAAAACAAGGATGCAGATCCTCAGTCCAGGCGCTAACAACTCCACATCCAGAGACAAGTTCAGCGCCCAAGCCATTTTCAGCTACCATGCAACATGATGGCTCTGGCAGCACATATGCCTGAAAGTGTATGTGATGCCTGGGGAACTGAGTGTGTGGGTGAATGGCAATATTCGAATTGGCCAGCAGGGGTCTTCCAGTGCCAAAACGACTCCACTTGGCTCATTCACTTCACATACCATCAGCTTGTCGAGCAGATCTAGAGGGAAACCCTGTTTGGTCACTTCTTGTCCAATGTCCATGGAGCCCAGGATGATGCAATCAAGCATGTTGAGCACCCACACAAAACAAGGATGCAGATCCTCAGTCCAGGCGCTAACAACTCCACATCCAGAGACAAGTTCAGCGCCCAAGCCATTTTCAGCTACCATGCAACATGATGGCTCTGGCAGCACATATGCCTGAAAGTGTATGTGATCCTGGGGAACTGAGTGTGTGGGTGAATGGCAATATTCGAATTGGCCAGCAGGGGTCTTCCAGTGCCAAAACGACTCCACTTGGCTCATTCACTTCACATACCATCAGCTTGTCGAGCAGATCTAGAGGGAAACCCTGTTTGGTCACTTCTTGTCCAATGTCCATGGAGCCCAGGATGATGCAATCAAGCATGTTGAGCACCCACACAAAACAAGGATGCAGATCCTCAGTCCAGGCGCTAACAACTCCACATCCAGAGACAAGTTCAGCGCCCAAGCCATTTTCAGCTACCATGCAACATGATGGCTCTGGCAGCACATATGCCTGAAAGTGTATGTGATGCCTGGGGAACTGAGTGTGTGGGTGAATGGCAATATTCGAATTGGCCAGCAGGGGTCTTCCAGTGCCAAAACGACTCCACTTGGCTCATTCACTTCACATACCATCAGCTTGTCGAGCAGATCTAGAGGGAAACCCTGTTTGGTCACTTCTTGTCCAATGTCCATGGAGCCCAGGATGATGCAATCAAGCATGTTGAGCACCCACACAAAACAAGGATGCAGATCCTCAGTCCAGGCGCTAACAACTCCACATCCAGAGACAAGTTCAGCGCCCAAGCCATTTTCAGCTACCATGCAACATGATGGCTCTGGCAGCACATATGCCTGAAAGTGTATGTGATGCCTGGGGAACTGAGTGTGTGGGTGAATGGCAATATTCGAATTGGCCAGCAGGGGTCTTCCAGTGCCAAAACGACTCCACTTGGCTCATTCACTTCACATACCATCAGCTTGTCGAGCAGATCTAGAGGGAAACCCTGTTTGGTCACTTCTTGTCCAATGTCCATGGAGCCCAGGATGATGCAATCAAGCATGTTGAGCACCCACACAAAACAAGGATGCAGATCCTCAGTCCAGGCGCTAACAACTCCACATCCAGAGACAAGTTCAGCGCCCAAGCCATTTTCAGCTACCATGCAACATGATGGCTCTGGCAGCACATATGCCTGAAAGTGTATGTGATGCCTGGGGAACTGAGTGTGTGGGTGAATGGCAATATTCGAATTGGCCAGCAGGGGTCTTCCAGTGCCAAAACGACTCCACTTGGCTCATTCACTTCACATACCATCAGCTTGTCGAGCAGATCTAGAGGGAAACCCTGTTTGGTCACTTCTTGTCCAATGTCCATGGAGCCCAGGATGATGCAATCAAGCATGTTGAGCACCCACACAAAACAAGGATGCAGATCCTCAGTCCAGGCGCTAACAACTCCACATCCAGAGACAAGTTCAGCGCCCAAGCCATTTTCAGCTACCATGCAACATGATGGCTCTGGCAGCACATATGCCTGAAAGTGTATGTGATGCCTGGGGAACTGAGTGTGTGGGTGAATGGCAATATTCGAATTGGCCAGCAGGGGTCTTCCAGTGCCAAAACGACTCCACTTGGCTCATTCACTTCACATACCATCAGCTTGTCGAGCAGATCTAGAGGGAAACCCTGTTTGGTCACTTCTTGTCCAATGTCCATGGAGCCCAGGATGATGCAATCAAGCATGTTGAGCACCCACACAAAACAAGGATGCAGATCCTCAGTCCAGGCGCTAACAACTCCACATCCAGAGACAAGTTCAGCGCCCAAGCCATTTTCAGCTACCATGCAACATGATGGCTCTGGCAGCACATATGCCTGAAAGTGTATGTGATGCCTGGGGAACTGAGTGTGTGGGTGAATGGCAATATTCGAATTGGCCAGCAGGGGTCTTCCAGTGCCAAAACGACTCCACTTGGCTCATTCACTTCACATACCATCAGCTTGTCGAGCAGATCTAGAGGGAAACCCTGTTTGGTCACTTCTTGTCCAATGTCCATGGAGCCCAGGATGATGCAATCAAGCATGTTGAGCACCCACACAAAACAAGGATGCAGATCCTCAGTCCAGGCGCTAACAACTCCACATCCAGAGACAAGTTCAGCGCCCAAGCCATTTTCAGCTACCATGCAACATGATGGCTCTGGCAGCACATATGCCTGAAAGTGTATGTGATGCCTGGGGAACTGAGTGTGTGGGTGAATGGCAATATTCGAATTGGCCAGCAGGGGTCTTCCAGTGCCAAAACGACTCCACTTGGCTCATTCACTTCACATACCATCAGCTTGTCGAGCAGATCTAGAGGGAAACCCTGTTTGGTCACTTCTTGTCCAATGTCCATGGAGCCCAGGATGATGCAATCAAGCATGTTGAGCACCCACACAAAACAAGGATGCAGATCCTCAGTCCAGGCGCTAACAACTCCACATCCAGAGACAAGTTCAGCGCCCAAGCCATTTTCAGCTACCATGCAACATGATGGCTCTGGCAGCACATATGCCTGAAAGTGTATGTGATCCCTGGGGAACTGAGTGTGTGGGTGAATGGCAATATTCGAATTGGCCAGCAGGGGTCTTCCAGTGCCAAAACGACTCCACTTGGCTCATTCACTTCACATACCATCAGCTTGTCGAGCAGATCTAGAGGGAAACCCTGTTTGGTCACTTCTTGTCCAATGTCCATGGAGCCCAGGATGATGCAATCAAGCATGTTGAGCACCCACACAAAACAAGGATGCAGATCCTCAGTCCAGGCGCTAACAACTCCACATCCAGAGACAAGTTCAGCGCCCAAGCCATTTTCAGCTACCATGCAACATGATGGCTCTGGCAGCACATATGCCTGAAAGTGTATGTGATGCCTGGGGAACTGAGTGTGTGGGTGAATGGCAATATTCGAATTGGCCAGCAGGGGTCTTCCAGTGCCAAAACGACTCCACTTGGCTCATTCACTTCACATACCATCAGCTTGTCGAGCAGATCTAGAGGGAAACCCTGTTTGGTCACTTCTTGTCCAATGTCCATGGAGCCCAGGATGATGCAATCAAGCATGTTGAGCACCCACACAAAACAAGGATGCAGATCCTCAGTCCAGGCGCTAACAACTCCACATCCAGAGACAAGTTCAGCGCCCAAGCCATTTTCAGCTACCATGCAACATGATGGCTCTGGCAGCACATATGCCTGAAAGTGTATGTGATGCCTGGGGAACTGAGTGTGTGGGTGAATGGCAATATTCGAATTGGCCAGCAGGGGTCTTCCAGTGCCAAAACGACTCCACTTGGCTCATTCACTTCACATACCATCAGCTTGTCGAGCAGATCTAGAGGGAAACCCTGTTTGGTCACTTCTTGTCCAATGTCCATGGAGCCCAGGATGATGCAATCAAGCATGTTGAGCACCCACACAAAACAAGGATGCAGATCCTCAGTCCAGGCGCTAACAACTCCACATCCAGAGACAAGTTCAGCGCCCAAGCCATTTTCAGCTACCATGCAACATGATGGCTCTGGCAGCACATATGCCTGAAAGTGTATGTGATGCCTGGGGAACTGAGTGTGTGGGTGAATGGCAATATTCGAATTGGCCAGCAGGGGTCTTCCAGTGCCAAAACGACTCCACTTGGCTCATTCACTTCACATACCATCAGCTTGTGGAGCAGATCTAGAGGGAAACCCTGTTTGGTCACTTCTTGTCCAATGTCCATGGAGCCCAGGATGATGCAATCAAGCATGTTGAGCACCCACACAAAACAAGGATGCAGATCCTCAGTCCAGGCGCTAACAACTCCACATCCAGAGACAAGTTCAGCGCCCAAGCCATTTTCAGCTACCATGCAACATGATGGCTCTGGCAGCACATATGCCTGAAAGTGTATGTGATGCCTGGGGAAATGAGTGTGTGGGTGAATGGCAATATTCGAATTGGCCATCTGTGGTCTTCCAGTGCCAATACGACTCCACTTGGCTCATTCACTTCACATACCATCAGCTTGTCGAGCAGATCTAGAGGGAAACCCTGTTTGGTCACTTCTTGTCCAATGTCCATGGAGCCCAGGATGATGCAATCAAGCATGTTGAGCACCCACACAAAACAAGGATGCAGATCCTCAGTCCAGGCGCTAACAACTCCACATCCAGAGACAAGTTCAGCGCCCAAGCCATTTTCAGCTACCATGCAACATGATGGCTCTGGCAGCACATATGCCTGAAAGTGTATGTGATGCCTGGGGAACTGAGTGTGTGGGTGAATGGCAATATTCGAATTGGCCAGCAGGGGTCTTCCAGTGCCAAAACGACTCCACTTGGCTCATTCACTTCACATACCATCAGCTTGTCGAGCAGATCTAGAGGGAAACCCTGTTTGGTCACTTCTTGTCCAATGTCCATGGAGCCCAGGATGATGCAATCAAGCATGTTGAGCACCCACACAAAACAAGGATGCAGATCCTCAGTCCAGGCGCTAACAACTCCACATCCAGAGACAAGTTCAGCGCCCAAGCCATTTTCAGCTACCATGCAACATGATGGCTCTGGCAGCACATATGCCTGAAAGTGTATGTGATGCCTGGGGAACTGAGTGTGTGGGTGAATGGCAATATTCGAATTGGCCAGCAGGGGTCTTCCAGTGCCAAAACGACTCCACTTGGCTCATTCACTTCACATACCATCAGCTTGTCGAGCAGATCTAGAGGGAAACCCTGTTTGGTCACTTCTTGTCCAATGTCCATGGAGCCCAGGATGATGCAATCAAGCATGTTGAGCACCCACACAAAACAAGGATGCAGATCCTCAGTCCAGGCGCTAACAACTCCACATCCAGAGACAAGTTCAGCGCCCAAGCCATTTTCAGCTACCATGCAACATGATGGCTCTGGCAGCACATATGCCTGAAAGTGTATGTGATCCCTGGGGAACTGAGTGTGTGGGTGAATGGCAATATTCGAATTGGCCAGCAGGGGTCTTCCAGTGCCAAAACGACTCCACTTGGCTCATTCACTTCACATACCATCAGCTTGTCGAGCAGATCTAGAGGGAAACCCTGTTTGGTCACTTCTTGTCCAATGTCCATGGAGCCCAGGATGATGCAATCAAGCATGTTGAGCACCCACACAAAACAAGGATGCAGATCCTCAGTCCAGGCGCTAACAACTCCACATCCAGAGACAAGTTCAGCGCCCAAGCCATTTTCAGCTACCATGCAACATGATGGCTCTGGCAGCACATATGCCTGAAAGTGTATGTGATGCCTGGGGAACTGAGTGTGTGGGTGAATGGCAATATTCGAATTGGCCAGCAGGGTCTTCCAGTGCCAAAACGACTCCACTTGGCTCATTCACTTCACATACCATCAGCTTGTCGAGCAGATCTAGAGGGAAACCCTGTTTGGTCACTTCTTGTCCAATGTCCATGGAGCCCAGGATGATGCAATCAAGCATGTTGAGCACCCACACAAAACAAGGATGCAGATCCTCAGTCCAGGCGCTAACAACTCCACATCCAGAGACAAGTTCAGCGCCCAAGCCATTTTCAGCTACCATGCAACATGATGGCTCTGGCAGCACATATGCCTGAAAGTGTATGTGATCCTGGGGAACTGAGTGTGTGGGTGAATGGCAATATTCGAATTGGCCAGCAGGGGTCTTCCAGTGCCAAAACGACTCCACTTGGCTCATTCACTTCACATACCATCAGCTTGTCGAGCAGATCTAGAGGGAAACCCTGTTTGGTCACTTCTTGTCCAATGTCCATGGAGCCCAGGATGATGCAATCAAGCATGTTGAGCACCCACACAAAACAAGGATGCAGATCCTCAGTCCAGGCGCTAACAACTCCACATCCAGAGACAAGTTCAGCGCCCAAGCCATTTTCAGCTACCATGCAACATGATGGCTCTGGCAGCACATATGCCTGAAAGTGTATGTGATCCCTGGGGAACTGAGTGTGTGGGTGAATGGCAATATTCGAATTGGCCAGCAGGGGTCTTCCAGTGCCAAAACGACTGCACTTGGCTCATTCACTTCACATACCATCAGCTTGTCGAGCAGATCTAGAGGGAAACCCTGTTTGGTCACTTCTTGTCCAATGTCCATGGAGCCCAGGATGATGCAATCAAGCATGTTGAGCACCCACACAAAACAAGGATGCAGATCCTCAGTCCAGGCGCTAACAACTCCACATCCAGAGACAAGTTCAGCGCCCAAGCCATTTTCAGCTACCATGCAACATGATGGCTCTGGCAGCACATATGCCTGAAAGTGTATGTGATGCCTGGGGAACTGAGTGTGTGGGTGAATGGCAATATTCGAATTGGCCAGCAGGGGTCTTCCAGTGCCAAAACGACTCCACTTGGCTCATTCACTTCACATACCATCAGCTTGTCGAGCAGATCTAGAGGGAAACCCTGTTTGGTCACTTCTTGTCCAATGTCCATGGAGCCCAGGATGATGCAATCAAGCATGTTGAGCACCCACACAAAACAAGGATGCAGATCCTCAGTCCAGGCGCTAACAACTCCACATCCAGAGACAAGTTCAGCGCCCAAGCCATTTTCAGCTACCATGCAACATGATGGCTCTGGCAGCACATATGCCTGAAAGTGTATGTGATGCCTGGGGAACTGAGTGTGTGGGTGAATGGCAATATTCGAATTGGCCAGCAGGGGTCTTCCAGTGCCAAAACGACTCCACTTGGCTCATTCACTTCACATACCATCAGCTTGTCGAGCAGATCTAGAGGGAAACCCTGTTTGGTCACTTCTTGTCCAATGTCCATGGAGCCCAGGATGATGCAATCAAGCATGTTGAGCACCCACACAAAACAAGGATGCAGATCCTCAGTCCAGGCGCTAACAACTCCACATCCAGAGACAAGTTCAGCGCCCAAGCCATTTTCAGCTACCATGCAACATGATGGCTCTGGCAGCACATATGCCTGAAAGTGTATGTGATGCCTGGGGAACTGAGTGTGTGGGTGAATGGCAATATTCGAATTGGCCAGCAGGGGTCTTCCAGTGCCAAAACGACTCCACTTGGCTCATTCACTTCACATACCATCAGCTTGTCGAGCAGATCTAGAGGGAAACCCTGTTTGGTCACTTCTTGTCCAATGTCCATGGAGCCCAGGATGATGCAATCAAGCATGTTGAGCACCCACACAAAACAAGGATGCAGATCCTCAGTCCAGGCGCTAACAACTCCACATCCAGAGACAAGTTCAGCGCCCAAGCCATTTTCAGCTACCATGCAACATGATGGCTCTGGCAGCACATATGCCTGAAAGTGTATGTGATGCCTGGGGAACTGAGTGTGTGGGTGAATGGCAATATTCGAATTGGCCAGCAGGGGTCTTCCAGTGCCAAAACGACTCCACTTGGCTCATTCACTTCACATACCATCAGCTTGTCGAGCAGATCTAGAGGGAAACCCTGTTTGGTCACTTCTTGTCCAATGTCCATGGAGCCCAGGATGATGCAATCAAGCATGTTGAGCACCCACACAAAACAAGGATGCAGATCCTCAGTCCAGGCGCTAACAACTCCACATCCAGAGACAAGTTCAGCGCCCAAGCCATTTTCAGCTACCATGCAACATGATGGCTCTGGCAGCACATATGCCTGAAAGTGTTTGTGATGCCTGGGGAACTGAGTGTGTGGGTGAATGGCAATATTCGAATTGGCCAGCAGGGGTCTTCCAGTGCCAAAACGACTCCACTTGGCTCATTCACTTCACATACCATCAGCTTGTCGAGCAGATCTAGAGGGAAACCCTGTTTGGTCACTTCTTGTCCAATGTCCATGGAGCCCAGGATGATGCAATCAAGCATGTTGAGCACCCACACAAAACAAGGATGCAGATCCTCAGTCCAGGCGCTAACAACTCCACATCCAGAGACAAGTTCAGCGCCCAAGCCATTTTCAGCTACCATGCAACATGATGGCTCTGGCAGCACATATGCCTGAAAGTGTATGTGATGCCTGGGGAACTGAGTGTGTGGGTGAATGGCAATATTCGAATTGGCCAGCAGGGGTCTTCCAGTGCCAAAACGACTCCACTTGGCTCATTCACTTCACATACCATCAGCTTGTCGAGCAGATCTAGAGGGAAACCCTGTTTGGTCACTTCTTGTCCAATGTCCATGGAGCCCAGGATGATGCAATCAAGCATGTTGAGCACCCACACAAAACAAGGATGCAGATCCTCAGTCCAGGCGCTAACAACTCCACATCCAGAGACAAGTTCAGCGCCCAAGCCATTTTCAGCTACCATGCAACATGATGGCTCTGGCAGCACATATGCCTGAAAGTGTATGTGATGCCTGGGGAACTGAGTGTGTGGGTGAATGGCAATATTCGATTTGGCCAGCAGGGATCTTCCAGTGCCAAAACGACTCCACTTGGCTCATTCACTTCACATACCATCAGCTTGTCGAGCAGATCTAGAGGGAAACCCTGTTTGGTCACTTCTTGTCCAATGTCCATGGAGCCCAGGATGATGCAATCAAGCATGTTGAGCACCCACACAAAACAAGGATGCAGATCCTCAGTCCAGGCGCTAACAACTCCACATCCAGAGACAAGTTCAGCGCCCAAGCCATTTTCAGCTACCATGCAACATGATGGCTCTGGCAGCACATATGCCTGAAAGTGTATGTGATGCCTGGGGAACTGAGTGTGTGGGTGAATGGCAATATTCGAATTGGCCAGCAGGGGTCTTCCAGTGCCAAAACGACTCCACTTGGCTCATTCACTTCACATACCATCAGCTTGTCGAGCAGATCTAGAGGGAAACCCTGTTTGGTCACTTCTTGTCCAATGTCCATGGAGCCCAGGATGATGCAATCAAGCATGTTGAGCACCCACACAAAACAAGGATGCAGATCCTCAGTCCAGGCGCTAACAACTCCACATCCAGAGACAAGTTCAGCGCCCAAGCCATTTTCAGCTACCATGCAACATGATGGCTCTGGCAGCACATATGCCTGAAAGTGTATGTGATCCCTGGGGAACTGAGTGTGTGGGTGAATGGCAATATTCGAATTGGCCAGCAGGGGTCTTCCAGTGCCAAAACGACTCCACTTGGCTCATTCACTTCACATACCATCAGCTTGTCGAGCAGATCTAGAGGGAAACCCTGTTTGGTCACTTCTTGTCCAATGTCCATGGAGCCCAGGATGATGCAATCAAGCATGTTGAGCACCCACACAAAACAAGGATGCAGATCCTCAGTCCAGGCGCTAACAACTCCACATCCAGAGACAAGTTCAGCGCCCAAGCCATTTTCAGCTACCATGCAACATGATGGCTCTGGCAGCACATATGCCTGAAAGTGTATGTGATCCCTGGGGAACTGAGTGTGTGGGTGAATGGCAATATTCGAATTGGCCAGCAGGGGTCTTCCAGTGCCAAAACGACTCCACTTGGCTCATTCACTTCACATACCATCAGCTTGTCGAGCAGATCTAGAGGGAAACCCTGTTTGGTCACTTCTTGTCCAATGTCCATGGAGCCCAGGATGATGCAATCAAGCATGTTGAGCACCCACACAAAACAAGGATGCAGATCCTCAGTCCAGGCGCTAACAACTCCACATCCAGAGACAAGTTCAGCGCCCAAGCCATTTTCAGCTACCATGCAACATGATGGCTCTGGCAGCACATATGCCTGAAAGTGTATGTGATGCCTGGGGAACTGAGTGTGTGGGTGAATGGCAATATTCGAATTGGCCAGCAGGGGTCTTCCAGTGCCAAAACGACTCCACTTGGCTCATTCACTTCACATACCATCAGCTTGT
>NW_024465906.1:0-694 GCF_017591425.1 Ochotona curzoniae
GGAAACCCTGTTTGGTCACTTCTTGTCCAATGTCCATGGAGCCCAGGATGATGCAATCAAGCATGTTGAGCACCCACACAAAACAAGGATGCAGATCCTCAGTCCAGGCGCTAACAACTCCACATCCAGAGACAAGTTCAGCGCCCAAGCCATTTTCAGCTACCATGCAACATGATGGCTCTGGCAGCACATATGCCTGAAAGTGTATGTGATCCCTGGGGAACTGAGTGTGTGGGTGAATGGCAATATTCGAATTGGCCAGCAGGGGTCTTCCAGTGCCAAAACGACTCCACTTGGCTCATTCACTTCACATACCATCAGCTTGTCGAGCAGATCTAGAGGGAAACCCTGTTTGGTCACTTCTTGTCCAATGTCCATGGAGCCCAGGATGATGCAATCAAGCATGTTGAGCACCCACACAAAACAAGGATGCAGATCCTCAGTCCAGGCGCTAACAACTCCACATCCAGAGACAAGTTCAGCGCCCAAGCCATTTTCAGCTACCATGCAACATGATGGCTCTGGCAGCACATATGCCTGAAAGTGTATGTGATCCCTGGGGAACTGAGTGTGTGGGTGAATGGCAATATTCGAATTGGCCAGCAGGGGTCTTCCAGTGCCAAAACGACTCCACTTGGCTCATTCACTTCACATACCATCAGCTTGTCGAGCAGATCTAGAGGGAAACCCTGTT
>NW_024465907.1:0-527 GCF_017591425.1 Ochotona curzoniae
TTGGTCACTTCTTGTCCAATGTCCATGGAGCCCAGGATGATGCAATCAAGCATGTTGAGCACCCACACAAAACAAGGATGCAGATCCTCAGTCCAGGCGCTAACAACTCCACATCCAGAGACAAGTTCAGCGCCCAAGCCATTTTCAGCTACCATGCAACATGATGGCTCTGGCAGCACATATGCCTGAAAGTGTATGTGATCCCTGGGGAACTGAGTGTGTGGGTGAATGGCAATATTCGAATTGGCCAGCAGGGGTCTTCCAGTGCCAAAACGACTCCACTTGGCTCATTCACTTCACATACCATCAGCTTGTCGAGCAGATCTAGAGGGAAACCCTGTTTGGTCACTTCTTGTCCAATGTCCATGGAGCCCAGGATGATGCAATCAAGCATGTTGAGCACCCACACAAAACAAGGATGCAGATCCTCAGTCCAGGCGCTAACAACTCCACATCCAGAGACAAGTTCAGCGCCCAAGCCATTTTCAGCTACCATGCAACATGATGGCTCTGGCAGCACATATGCC
>NW_024465908.1:0-1555 GCF_017591425.1 Ochotona curzoniae
GAAAGTGTATGTGATCCTTGGGGAACTGAGTGTGTTGGTTAATGGCAACATTCGAATTGGTCAGCACAGGTCTTCCAGTGCCAAACGACTCCACTTGGCTCATTCACTTCACATACCATCAGCTTGTCGAGCAGATCTAGTGGGAAACGCTGTTTGGTCACTTCATGTCCAATGTCCATGGAGCCCAGGATGATGCAATCAAGCATGTTGAGCAACCACACAAAACAAGGATGCAGAGACACAGTCCAGGTGCTAACAACTCCACATCCAGAGACAGGTTCAGCACCCTGGCCGTTTCAGCTACCATGCAACATGATTGCTCTGGCAGCATATATGCCTGAAAGTGTTGGGATCCCTGGGGAACTGAGTGTGTTGGTGAATGGCATCATTCGACAGGGCCAACACAGGTCTTCCAGTGCCAAAACAACTCCACTTGGCTCATTCACTTCACATACGATCAGCTTGTCCAGCAAATCTAGAGAGAAACCCTCTTTGGGCACTTTTTGTCCAATGTCCATGGAGCCCAGGATGATGCAATCAAGCATGTTGAGCACCCACACAAAACAACGATGCAGATCCTCAGTCCAGGCGCTAACAACTCCACATCCAGAGACAAGTTCAGAGCCCAAGCCATTTTCAGCTATCATGGAAAACGACGGCTCTGGCAGCACATATGGCTGAAAGTGTATGTGATCCCTGGGGAACTGAGTGTGTGGTGAATGGCAATATTTGAATTGGCCCACAGGTTATTCAGATGCCAAAAGACTCCACTTGGCTCATTCACTTCACATACCATCAGCTTGTCGAGCATATTAGAAGAAAACCCGTTTGGTCACTTCTTGTCCAATGTCCATGGAGCCCAGGATGATGCAATCAAGCATGATGAGCACCCACACAAAACAAGGATGCAGATCCTCAGTCCAGGTGCTAACAACTCCACATCCAGTGACAAGTTCAGCGCCCAATCTATTTTCAGCTATCATGCAACATGATGGCTCTGGCAGCACATATGCCTGAAAGTGTATGTGATGCCTGGGAACTGAGTGTGCTGGTGAATGGCAACATTTGAATTGGCCAGCACAGGTCTTCCAGTGCCAAAACGACTCCACTTGGCTCATTCACTTCACACACCATCAGCATTGTGGAGCAGATCTATAGGGAAACCCTCTTTGGTCATTTCTTGTCCAATGTCCATGGAGCCCAGGATGATGCAATCAAGCATGTTTAGCACCCACACAAAACAAGGATGCAGATCCTCAGTCCAGGCGCTAACAACTCCACATCCAGAGACAATTTCATCGCCCAAGCCATTTTCAGCTACCATGGAAACTGAAGACTCTGTCAGCACTTACGCCTAAATTGTATGTGATCCCTGGGGAACTGAGTGTGCTGGTGAATGGCAACATTCAAATTGGGCAGCACAGGTCTTCCAGTGCCAAAACGACTCTACTTGGCTCATTCAATTCACATACCACCAGCTTGTCAAGCAGATCTAGTGGGAAACCCTTTTTGGTCACTTCTTGTCCAATGTCCATGGAGCCCAGGATGATGCAAT
>NW_024465909.1:0-1210 GCF_017591425.1 Ochotona curzoniae
CAAGCATGTTGAGCACCCACACAAAACAAGGATGCAGATCCTCAGTCCAGGCGCTAACAACTCCACATCCAGAGACAAGTTCAGCGCCCAAGCCATTTTCAGCTACCATGCAACATGATGGCTCTGGCAGCACATATGCCTGAAAGTGTATGTGATCCCTGGGGAACTGAGTGTGTGGGTGAATGGCAATATTCGAATTGGCCAGCAGGGGTCTTCCAGTGCCAAAACGACTCCACTTGGCTCATTCACTTCACATACCATCAGCTTGTCGAGCAGATCTAGAGGGAAACCCTGTTTGGTCACTTCTTGTCCAATGTCCATGGAGCTCAGGATGATGCAATCAAGCATGTTGAGCACCCACACAAAACAAGGATGCAGATCCTCAGTCCAGGCGCTAACAACTCCACATCCAGAGACAAGTTCAGCGCCCAAGCCATTTTCAGCTACCATGCAACATGATGGCTCTGGCAGCACATATGCCTGAAAGTGTATGTGATCCCTGGGGAACTGAGTGTGTGGGTGAATGGCAATATTCGAATTGGCCAGCAGGGGTCTTCCAGTGCCAAAACGACTCCACTTGGCTCATTCACTTCACATACCATCAGCTTGTCGAGCAGATCTAGAGGGAAACCCTGTTTGGTCACTTCTTGTCCAATGTCCATGGAGCCCAGGATGATGCAATCAAGCATGTTGAGCACCCACACAAAACAAGGATGCAGATCCTCAGTCCAGGCGCTAACAACTCCACATCCAGAGACAAGTTCAGCGCCCAAGCCATTTTCAGCTACCATGCAACATGATGGCTCTGGCAGCACATATGCCTGAAAGTGTATGTGATCCCTGGGGAACTGAGTGTGTGGGTGAATGGCAATATTCGAATTGGCCAGCAGGGTCTTCCAGTGCCAAAACGACTCCACTTGGCTCATTCACTTCACATACCATCAGCTTGTCGAGCAGATCTAGAGGGAAACCCTGTTTGGTCACTTCTTGTCCAATGTCCATGGAGCCCAGGATGATGCAATCAAGCATGTTGAGCACCCACACAAAACAAGGATGCAGATCCTCAGTCCAGGCGCTAACAACTCCACATCCAGAGACAAGTTCAGCGCCCAAGCCATTTTCAGCTACCATGCAACATGATGGCTCTGGCAGCACATATGCCTGAAAGTGTATGTGATCCTGGGGAACTGAGTGTGTGGGTGAATGGCAA
>NW_024465910.1:0-719 GCF_017591425.1 Ochotona curzoniae
AATTGGCCAGCAGGGTCTTCCAGTGCCAAAACGACTCCACTTGGCTCATTCACTTCACATACCATCAGCTTGTCGAGCAGATCTAGAGGGAAACCCTGTTTGGTCACTTCTTGTCCAATGTCCATGGAGCCCAGGATGATGCAATCAAGCATGTTGAGCACCCACACAAAACAAGGATGCAGATCCTCAGTCCAGGCGCTAACAACTCCACATCCAGAGACAAGTTCAGCGCCCAAGCCATTTTCAGCTACCATGCAACATGATGGCTCTGGCAGCACATATGCCTGAAAGTGTATGTGATGCCTGGGGAACTGAGTGTGTGGGTGAATGGCAATATTCGAATTGGCCAGCAGGGGTCTTCCAGTGCCAAAACGACTCCACTTGGCTCATTCACTTCACATACCATCAGCTTGTCGAGCAGATCTAGAGGGAAACCCTGTTTGGTCACTTCTTGTCCAATGTCCATGGAGCCCAGGAGATGCAATCAAGCATGTTGAGCACCCACACAAAACAAGGATGCAGATCCTCAGTCCAGGCGCTAACAACTCCACATCCAGAGACAAGTTCAGCGCCCAAGCCATTTTCAGCTACCATGCAACATGATGGCTCTGGCAGCACATATGCCTGAAAGTGTATGTGATCCCTGGGGAACTGAGTGTGTGGTGAATGGCAATATTCGAATTGGCCAGCAGGGTCTTCCAGTGCCAAAACGACTCCAC
>NW_024465911.1:0-6567 GCF_017591425.1 Ochotona curzoniae
CATTCACTTCACATAAAATCACCTTGTCGAGCAGATTTATAGGGAAACCCTGTTTGGTCAATTCTCGTCCAATGTCCATGGAGCCCAGGATGATGCAATCAAGCATGTTGAGCACCCACACAAAACAAGGATGCAGATCCTCAGTCCAGGTGCTAACAACTCAACATCCAGATACAAGTTCAGCGCCCAAGCCTTTTTAAGCTACCATGGAATATGACACCTCTGGCAGCACATATGCCTAAAGTTTATGTGATCCCTGGGGAACTGAATGTGTTGTTTAACGGCAACATTCGAATTGGACAGCACAGGTTATTAGATGCGAAAGAACTCCACTTGGCTCATTCACTTTACATACCATCAGCTTGTAGAGCATATCTGGAGGAAACCCTTTTTGTCACTTCATGTCCAATGTCCATGTAGCCCAGGATGATGCAATCAAGCATGTTGAGCACCCACACAAATCAAGGATGAAGATCCTCAGTCCAGGTGCTAACAACTCCATATCCAGTGATAATTTCAGCGCCCAATCTATTTTCAGCTGCCATGTAACATTGATGGCTCTGGCAGCACATATGCCTGAAAGTGTATGTGATGCCTGGGAACTGAGTGTGCTGGTGAATGGCAACATTAAAATTGGGCAGCACAGGTCTTCCAGTGCAAACACGACTCCACCTGGCTCATTCACTTCACATACCACCAGCTTGTCAAGCAGATCTAGTGGGAAACCCTGGTTGGTCACTTCATCTCCAATGTCCATGGAGCCCAGGATGATGCAATCAAGCATGTTGAGCACCCACACAAAACAAGGATGCAGATCCTCAGTCCAGGCGCTAACAACTCCACATCCAGAGAAAAGTTCAGCGCCCTTGCCATTTTCAGCTACCATGCAACATGATGGCTCTGGCAGCACATAGGCCGGAAAGTGTATGTGATCCCTCGGGAACTGGGTGTGTTGGTGAATGGCAACATTCAAATTGGCCACCACAGGTCTTCCAGTGCCAAAACGACTCCACTTGGCTCATTCACTTCACATACCATCAGCTTGTCTAGCAGATCTAGAGGGAAACCCTGTTTGGTCACTTCATGTCCAATAAACTTGTAGCCCATTATGATGCAATCAAGCATGTTGAGCAACCACACAAAACAAGGATGCAGATCCTCAGTCCAGGCGCTAACAGCTCCACATCCAGAGACAAGTTCAGCGAAAAGGCCACTTTCAGCTACCATGAAACATGATGGCTCTAGCAGCACCTATTCCTGAAAGTGTATGTGATCCCTGGGGAACTGATTGTGTTGGTGAATGGCAACATTCGAAAGGGCCAGCACAGGTTTTCCAGTGACAAAACAACTCCACTTGGCTCATTCATTTCACATACCATCAGCTTGTCCAGCAGATCTAGAGGGAAACCAGTCCAGGCGCTAACAACTGGATATCCAGAGACATGTTCAGCGCCAAAGGCATTTTCAGCTACCATGCAACATGATGGCTCTGGCAGCACATATGCCTGAAAGTGTATATGATCCCTGGAAAACTGAGTTTGTTGATGAATGGCAACTTTCGAATGGGCCAGCACAGGACATTAGATGCAAAACGAATCCACTTGGCTCATTCAATTCACATACCATCAGCTTATTGAGCAGATTTATAGGGAAACACTGTTTGGTCATTTCTTGTCCAATATACATGGAGCCCAGGATGATACAAACAAGCATGTTGAGCACCCACACCAAACAAGGATGCCAATCCTCCGTCCAGGCGCTAACCACTCCACATCCAGAGACGAGTTCAGCGCCCAAGCCATTTTCAGCTACCATGCAAAATGACAGCTCTGATGGCACTTAAGCCTAAAGGGTATATCATCCCTGGGGAACTCAGTGTGTTCGTGAATGGCAATATTCGAATTGGCCCTCACAGGTCTTCCTGTGCCGAAACGACTCCACTTGGCTCATTCACTTCATATATCATCATCTTGTTGAGCAGAACTAGAGGTAAACCCTGTTTGGTCAATTATCGTCCAATGTCCATGGAGCCCAGGATGATGCAATCAAGCATGATGCGCATCCACACAAAACAAGGATGCAGATCCTCAGTCCAGGCGCTAACAACTCCATATCCAGAGTCAGGTTCAGTGCAAAAGCAATTTTCAGCTACCATGCAACATGAGGTCTCAGCGTCACATATGACTTAAATTGTATGTGTTTCCTGGGGAACTGAGTGTGTTGGTGAACCGCAACATTCTAATTAGACAGCACAGGTCATCTAGATTGAAAATGACTCCACTTGGCTCATTCACTTCAAATAACGTCAGCTTGTTGAGCAGATGTAGAGGGAAACCCTTTTGGTCACTTCATTTCAAATGTCCATGGAGTCCAGGATGATGCAATCAAGCATGTTGAGCACCCACACAAAACAAGGATGCAGATCCTCAGTCCAGGTGCTAACAACTCCGCATCCAGTGATAAGTTCAGCGCCCAATCTATTTTCATCTGCCATGTAACATGATGGCTCTGGCAGCATATATGCATGAAAGTGTATGTGATGCCTGGGAACTGAGCGTGCTGGTTAATGGCAACATTCAAATTGGGCAGCACAGGTCTCCCAGTGCCAAAACGACTCCTCTTGGATCATTCACTTCACATACCATCAGCTTGTCAAGCAGATATGTTGGGAAACCGTTTTTGGTCACTTCATGTCCAATGTCCATGGAGCCGAGGATGATGCAATCAAGCATGTTGAGCACAAACACAAAAGAAGGATGCAGATAGGCTGTCCAGGCACAAATAATTCCACATCCAAAGACAAGTTCAGCGCCCAAGACATTTTAAGCTGCCATGGAAAATTACAGCTCTGACAGCATTTACCTGAAAGTGCATGTGATCCCTGCGGAACTTAGTGTGTTGGTGAATTGCAACATTCGAATTGGACAGTACAGGTAATTAGATGCAAGACAACTCCACTTGGCTCATTCAATTCACATACCATCAGCTTGTCGAGCAATCTAGAGGGAAAAGCTGTTTGGTCAATTCTTGTCCAATGTCCATGGAGCCCAGGATGATGCAATCAGCATGTTGAGCACCCACACAAAACAAGAATGCAGATCCTTATTCCAGGCGCTATCAACTCCACATCCAGAGACAGGTTCAGCGCCAAACCATTTTCAGCTAACGTGCAACATGTTGGCTCTGGCAGCACATATGCCTGAAATTGTATGTGATCCCTCTGGATCTGAGTGTGTTGGTGAATGGCAACATTCGAACGGGAGAGCACAGGTCTTCCAGTGCCAAAACGAATCCACTTGGCTCATTCACTTCACATAGCATCAGATTGTCGAACAGATCTGTTGTGAAACCCTGTTTGGTCAATTCTCGTCCAATGCCCATGGAGCCCAGGATGATGCAATCAAGCATGTTGAGCACCCACACAAAACAAGGATGCAGATCCTCAGTCCAGGCGCTACCAGCTTCACATCCAGAGACAAGTTCAGCGCCCAAGCCATTTTCAGCTACCATGGAAAACGAACTTTCTGGTAGCACATACACCTAAAATTATTTGTGATCATAAGGGAACTGAGTGTGTTGGTGAATGCCATCATTCGAAAGGGTAGTACAGGTCTTCCAGTGCCAAAACGACTCCACTTGGCTCATTCACTTCACATACCATCAGCTTGTCGAGCAGATCTAGAGGGAAACCCTGTTTGGTCAATTCTCGTCCAATGTCCATGGAGCCCAGGATGATGCAATCAGCATGTTGAGCACCCACACAAAACAAGAATGCAGATCCTTATTAAAGGCGCTAAGAACTCGACATGCAGAGACAAGTTCAGCGCCCAAGCCATTTTCAGCTGCCATGCAACATGATGGCTCTAGCAGCACATACACCTGTCAGTGTATGAGATCATTGTGGAACTGAGTGTGTTGGTGAATGGCAACAATCGAAAGGGCCAGTAGAGGTCGTCCTGTGCCAAAACGACTCCACTTGGCACATTCACTTCACATACCATCACATTTCAAGCAAATTTATAGGGAAACCCTCTTTGGTGAATTCTCTTCCAATGTCCATGGAGCCTAGGATGATGCAATCAAGCATGTTGAACACCCACAAAAAACAAGGATGCAGATCCTCAGTGCAGTCGCTACCAACTCCACATCCAGAGACAAGTTCAGCGCCCAAGCCATTTTCGCCTACCATGCAGCATGATGGCTCTGGCAGCACATATGCCTGAAAGTGTATGTGATTCCAGGGGAACTGAATGTGTTGGTGAATGGCAACATTCGAATTGGCCAACAGTGGGCTTCCAGTACCAAAACGACTCCACGTGACTCATTGACTTCATATTCCATCAGCTTGTCAAGCAGTTCTAGAGGGAAAGTCTTTTTGGTCACTTCATCTCCAATTACCATGGAGCCCAGGATGATGCAATCAAGCATGTTGAGCACCCACACAAAACAAGGATGCAGATCCTCAGTCCAGGCGCTAACAACTCCACATCCAGAGACAAGTTCAGCGCCCTGGCCATTTTCAGCTACCATGGAAAATGACAGCTCTGGCAGCACATACGCCTGAAAGTGTATGTGATCCCTGGGGAACTGAATGTGTTGGTTAAATGCAGCATTCGAAAGGGCCAGCACAGGTCATTAGATGCAACACGACTCCACTTGGCTCATTCACTTCACATACCATCAGGTTGTAGAGTAGATCTAGAGGGAAACAATGTTTGGTCAAATCATGTCCAAAGTCCATGGATCCCAGGATGATGCAATCATGCATGTTGAGCACCCACACAAAACAGGGATGCAGATCCTCAGTCCAGGCGCAAACAACTCCACATCCAGAGACAGGTTCAGCGCCCAAGCCATTTTCTGCTAACTCGAAATTACAGATCTGGCAGCACATACGAATAAAAGTGTATGTGATCCCTGGGGAACTGAGTGTGTTGGTTAATGGCAACATTCGAAACGGCCAGCACAGGTCTTCCAGTGCCAAAATGACTCCACCTGGCTCATTCACTTCACACGCCATCAGCTTGTCGAACAGATCTAGAGTTAAACCCTGTATTTTCAACTCTCGTCCATGTCCATGGAGCCCAGGATGATGCAATTAAGCATGTTGAGCACCCACAAAATACAAACATGCACAGCCGCAGTCCAGGCTCTTAAAAATCTACATCCAGAGACAAGTTCAGTGCCCAAGTCATTTCCAGCTACCATGAAACATGATGGCTCTGGCAGCACATATGCCTGAAATTGTATGTGATCCATGTGGAACTGAGTGTTGGGTGAATGGCAACATGCGAATTGGTCAGCACAGGTCTTCCAGTGCCAAAACAACTGCTCTTGGCTCTTTTACTTCACATTCCATCAGCTTGTCGAGCAGATATAGAGGGAAAACCCTGTTTGGTCAATTCTTGTCCAATGTCCATGGAGCCCAGGATGATGCAATCAAGCATGTTGAGCACCCACACAATACAAGGATGCAGATCTTCAGTCCAGGGGCTACAAAATCTACATCAAGAATCAAGTACAACACACAAGCCATTTTCAGCTACTATGGAAAACCAGTGATTTTAAAAACATATGCATGAAAGTTTATATGATCCCTCGGGAACTGAGTGTGTTGGTCAATGTCAACATGAGAAAGGGAGGGTACAGGTCTTCCAGTGACAAAACGACTCCACTTATCTCATTCACTTCACACACCATCAGCTTGTCAAGCAGATCTTCAGCACAACAATGTTTAGTCATTTCTTGTCCAATGTATATGGAGTCCAGGATGATGCAATCAAGCATGTTGAGCACCCACACAAAACAAGGATGCAGATCCTCAGTCCAGGCGCTAACAAATCCACATCCATTGATGTTCAGCGCTCAAGCCATTTTCAGCTGCCATGCAACAAAATGGCACTTGAGGCACATATGGCTGAAAGTATATGTGATAACTGTGGAACATAGTATGTTGTTTTGCTGAATGGAAACGAGAGAAATCGTGTTTGGACATTTCTCGTCCAATGTCCATGGAGCCCAGGATGATGCAATCAAGCCTGATGAGCACCCACACAAAACAAGAATGCAGATCCTCATTCCAGGTGCTAACAACTACAAATTCAGAGAAAATTTCAACACCCAATCCATTTTCAGCTACCATGGAAAACCAGTGATCTGGCAGCACATATGCCTGAAAGTGTATGTGATCCCTGGGGAATTGAGTGTGTTGGTGAATGGCAACATGCAAAAGGCCGGTACAGGTCTTCCAGATGCAAAACTACTCCACTTCACTCATTCACTTCACATACCATCAGCTTATGAGCAGATAAAGAGGGAAAACTTGATCGGTGGATTCCCCTCCAATGTCAATGGAGCCCAGGATGATGCAATCAAGCAGGTTGAGCACCCACACAAAACAAGGATGCAGATCCTCAGTCAAGGCGATAACAAATCCACATGCAGAGACAAGTTCAACACCCAAGCCATTTTCAGCTTCCATGCAACATAATGGCTCTGTCAGCACATATGCCTGAAAGTGTTTGTGATCCCTGGGGAACTGAGTGTGTTGGTGAATGGCAACATTGA
>NW_024465912.1:0-11120 GCF_017591425.1 Ochotona curzoniae
GGCGCTGAACTTGTCTCTGGATGTGGAGTTGTTAGCGCCTGGACTGAGGATCTGCATCCTTGTTTTGTGTGGGTGCTCAACATGCTTGATTGCATCATCCTGGGCTCCATGGACATTGGACAAGAAGTGACCAAACAGGGTTTCCCTCTAGATCTGCTCGACAAGCTGATGGTATGTGAAGTGAATGAGCCAAGTGGAGTCGTTTTGGCACTGGAAGACCCCTGCTGGCCAATTCGAATATTGCCATTCACCCACACACTCAGTTCCCCAGGGATCACATACACTTTCAGGCATATGTGCTGCCAGAGCCATCATGTTGCATGGTAGCTGAAAATGGCTTGGGCGCTGAACTTGTCTCTGGATGTGGAGTTGTTAGCGCCTGGACTGAGGATCTGCATCCTTGTTTTGTGTGGGTGCTCAACATGCTTGATTGCATCATCCTGGGCTCCATGGACATTGGACAAGAAGTGACCAAACAGGGTTTCCCTCTAGATCTGCTCGACAAGCTGATGGTATGTGAAGTGAATGAGCCAAGTGGAGTCGTTTTGGCACTGGAAGACCCCTGCTGGCCAATTCGAATATTGCCATTCACCCACACACTCAGTTCCCCAGGGATCACATACACTTTCAGGCATATGTGCTGCCAGAGCCATCATGTTGCATGGTAGCTGAAAATGGCTTGGGCGCTGAACTTGTCTCTGGATGTGGAGTTGTTAGCGCCTGGACTGAGGATCTGCATCCTTGTTTTGTGTGGGTGCTCAACATGCTTGATTGCATCATCCTGGGCTCCATGGACATTGGACAAGAAGTGACCAAACAGGGTTTCCCTCTAGATCTGCTCGACAAGCTGATGGTATGTGAAGTGAATGAGCCAAGTGGAGTCGTTTTGGCACTGGAAGACCCCTGCTGGCCAATTCGAATATTGCCATTCACCCACACACTCAGTTCCCCAGGGATCACATACACTTTCAGGCATATGTGCTGCCAGAGCCATCATGTTGCATGGTAGCTGAAAATGGCTTGGGCGCTGAACTTGTCTCTGGATGTGGAGTTGTTAGCGCCTGGACTGAGGATCTGCATCCTTGTTTTGTGTGGGTGCTCAACATGCTTGATTGCATCATCCTGGGCTCCATGGACATTGGACAAGAAGTGACCAAACAGGGTTTCCCTCTAGATCTGCTCGACAAGCTGATGGTATGTGAAGTGAATGAGCCAAGTGGAGTCGTTTTGGCACTGGAAGACCCCTGCTGGCCAATTCGAATATTGCCATTCACCCACACACTCAGTTCCCCAGGGATCACATACACTTTCAGGCATATGTGCTGCCAGAGCCATCATGTTGCATGGTAGCTGAAAATGGCTTGGGCGCTGAACTTGTCTCTGGATGTGGAGTTGTTAGCGCCTGGACTGAGGATCTGCATCCTTGTTTTGTGTGGGTGCTCAACATGCTTGATTGCATCATCCTGGGCTCCATGGACATTGGACAAGAAGTGACCAAACAGGGTTTCCCTCTAGATCTGCTCGACAAGCTGATGGTATGTGAAGTGAATGAGCCAAGTGGAGTCGTTTTGGCACTGGAAGACCCCTGCTGGCCAATTCGAATATTGCCATTCACCCACACACTCAGTTCCCCAGGGATCACATACACTTTCAGGCATATGTGCTGCCAGAGCCATCATGTTGCATGGTAGCTGAAAATGGCTTGGGCGCTGAACTTGTCTCTGGATGTGGAGTTGTTAGCGCCTGGACTGAGGATCTGCATCCTTGTTTTGTGTGGGTGCTCAACATGCTTGATTGCATCATCCTGGGCTCCATGGACATTGGACAAGAAGTGACCAAACAGGGTTTCCCTCTAGATCTGCTCGACAAGCTGATGGTATGTGAAGTGAATGAGCCAAGTGGAGTCGTTTTGGCACTGGAAGACCCTGCTGGCCAATTCGAATATTGCCATTCACCCACACACTCAGTTCCCCAGGGCATCACATACACTTTCAGGCATATGTGCTGCCAGAGCCATCATGTTGCATGGTAGCTGAAAATGGCTTGGGCGCTGAACTTGTCTCTGGATGTGGAGTTGTTAGCGCCTGGACTGAGGATCTGCATCCTTGTTTTGTGTGGGTGCTCAACATGCTTGATTGCATCATCCTGGGCTCCATGGACATTGGACAAGAAGTGACCAAACAGGGTTTCCCTCTAGATCTGCTCGACAAGCTGATGGTATGTGAAGTGAATGAGCCAAGTGGAGTCGTTTTGGCACTGGAAGACCCTGCTGGCCAATTCGAATATTGCCATTCACCCACACACTCAGTTCCCCAGGCATCACATACACTTTCAGGCATATGTGCTGCCAGAGCCATCATGTTGCATGGTAGCTGAAAATGGCTTGGGCGCTGAACTTGTCTCTGGATGTGGAGTTGTTAGCGCCTGGACTGAGGATCTGCATCCTTGTTTTGTGTGGGTGCTCAACATGCTTGATTGCATCATCCTGGGCTCCATGGACATTGGACAAGAAGTGACCAAACAGGGTTTCCCTCTAGATCTGCTCGACAAGCTGATGGTATGTGAAGTGAATGAGCCAAGTGGAGTCGTTTTGGCACTGGAAGACCCCTGCTGGCCAATTCGAATATTGCCATTCACCCACACACTCAGTTCCCCAGGGATCACATACACTTTCAGGCATATGTGCTGCCAGAGCCATCATGTTGCATGGTAGCTGAAAATGGCTTGGGCGCTGAACTTGTCTCTGGATGTGGAGTTGTTAGCGCCTGGACTGAGGATCTGCATCCTTGTTTTGTGTGGGTGCTCAACATGCTTGATTGCATCATCCTGGGCTCCATGGACATTGGACAAGAAGTGACCAAACAGGGTTTCCCTCTAGATCTGCTCGACAAGCTGATGGTATGTGAAGTGAATGAGCCAAGTGGAGTCGTTTTGGCACTGGAAGACCCCTGCTGGCCAATTCGAATATTGCCATTCACCCACACACTCAGTTCCCCAGGGATCACATACACTTTCAGGCATATGTGCTGCCAGAGCCATCATGTTGCATGGTAGCTGAAAATGGCTTGGGCGCTGAACTTGTCTCTGGATGTGGAGTTGTTAGCGCCTGGACTGAGGATCTGCATCCTTGTTTTGTGTGGGTGCTCAACATGCTTGATTGCATCATCCTGGGCTCCATGGACATTGGACAAGAAGTGACCAAACAGGGTTTCCCTCTAGATCTGCTCGACAAGCTGATGGTATGTGAAGTGAATGAGCCAAGTGGAGTCGTTTTGGCACTGGAAGACCCCTGCTGGCCAATTCGAATATTGCCATTCACCCACACACTCAGTTCCCCAGGGATCACATACACTTTCAGGCATATGTGCTGCCAGAGCCATCATGTTGCATGGTAGCTGAAAATGGCTTGGGCGCTGAACTTGTCTCTGGATGTGGAGTTGTTAGCGCCTGGACTGAGGATCTGCATCCTTGTTTTGTGTGGGTGCTCAACATGCTTGATTGCATCATCCTGGGCTCCATGGACATTGGACAAGAAGTGACCAAACAGGGTTTCCCTCTAGATCTGCTCGACAAGCTGATGGTATGTGAAGTGAATGAGCCAAGTGGAGTCGTTTTGGCACTGGAAGACCCCTGCTGGCCAATTCGAATATTGCCATTCACCCACACACTCAGTTCCCCAGGGATCACATACACTTTCAGGCATATGTGCTGCCAGAGCCATCATGTTGCATGGTAGCTGAAAATGGCTTGGGCGCTGAACTTGTCTCTGGATGTGGAGTTGTTAGCGCCTGGACTGAGGATCTGCATCCTTGTTTTGTGTGGGTGCTCAACATGCTTGATTGCATCATCCTGGGCTCCATGGACATTGGACAAGAAGTGACCAAACAGGGTTTCCCTCTAGATCTGCTCGACAAGCTGATGGTATGTGAAGTGAATGAGCCAAGTGGAGTCGTTTTGGCACTGGAAGACCCCTGCTGGCCAATTCGAATATTGCCATTCACCCACACACTCAGTTCCCCAGGGATCACATACACTTTCAGGCATATGTGCTGCCAGAGCCATCATGTTGCATGGTAGCTGAAAATGGCTTGGGCGCTGAACTTGTCTCTGGATGTGGAGTTGTTAGCGCCTGGACTGAGGATCTGCATCCTTGTTTTGTGTGGGTGCTCAACATGCTTGATTGCATCATCCTGGGCTCCATGGACATTGGACAAGAAGTGACCAAACAGGGTTTCCCTCTAGATCTGCTCGACAAGCTGATGGTATGTGAAGTGAATGAGCCAAGTGGAGTCGTTTTGGCACTGGAAGACCCCTGCTGGCCAATTCGAATATTGCCATTCACCCACACACTCAGTTCCCCAGGGATCACATACACTTTCAGGCATATGTGCTGCCAGAGCCATCATGTTGCATGGTAGCTGAAAATGGCTTGGGCGCTGAACTTGTCTCTGGATGTGGAGTTGTTAGCGCCTGGACTGAGGATCTGCATCCTTGTTTTGTGTGGGTGCTCAACATGCTTGATTGCATCATCCTGGGCTCCATGGACATTGGACAAGAAGTGACCAAACAGGGTTTCCCTCTAGATCTGCTCGACAAGCTGATGGTATGTGAAGTGAATGAGCCAAGTGGAGTCGTTTTGGCACTGGAAGACCCCTGCTGGCCAATTCGAATATTGCCATTCACCCACACACTCAGTTCCCCAGGGATCACATACACTTTCAGGCATATGTGCTGCCAGAGCCATCATGTTGCATGGTAGCTGAAAATGGCTTGGGCGCTGAACTTGTCTCTGGATGTGGAGTTGTTAGCGCCTGGACTGAGGATCTGCATCCTTGTTTTGTGTGGGTGCTCAACATGCTTGATTGCATCATCCTGGGCTCCATGGACATTGGACAAGAAGTGACCAAACAGGGTTTCCCTCTAGATCTGCTCGACAAGCTGATGGTATGTGAAGTGAATGAGCCAAGTGGAGTCGTTTTGGCACTGGAAGACCCCTGCTGGCCAATTCGAATATTGCCATTCACCCACACACTCAGTTCCCCAGGGATCACATACACTTTCAGGCATATGTGCTGCCAGAGCCATCATGTTGCATGGTAGCTGAAAATGGCTTGGGCGCTGAACTTGTCTCTGGATGTGGAGTTGTTAGCGCCTGGACTGAGGATCTGCATCCTTGTTTTGTGTGGGTGCTCAACATGCTTGATTGCATCATCCTGGGCTCCATGGACATTGGACAAGAAGTGACCAAACAGGGTTTCCCTCTAGATCTGCTCGACAAGCTGATGGTATGTGAAGTGAATGAGCCAAGTGGAGTCGTTTTGGCACTGGAAGACCCCTGCTGGCCAATTCGAATATTGCCATTCACCCACACACTCAGTTCCCCAGGGATCACATACACTTTCAGGCATATGTGCTGCCAGAGCCATCATGTTGCATGGTAGCTGAAAATGGCTTGGGCGCTGAACTTGTCTCTGGATGTGGAGTTGTTAGCGCCTGGACTGAGGATCTGCATCCTTGTTTTGTGTGGGTGCTCAACATGCTTGATTGCATCATCCTGGGCTCCATGGACATTGGACAAGAAGTGACCAAACAGGGTTTCCCTCTAGATCTGCTCGACAAGCTGATGGTATGTGAAGTGAATGAGCCAAGTGGAGTCGTTTTGGCACTGGAAGACCCTGCTGGCCAATTCGAATATTGCCATTCACCCACACACTCAGTTCCCCAGGGATCACATACACTTTCAGGCATATGTGCTGCCAGAGCCATCATGTTGCATGGTAGCTGAAAATGGCTTGGGCGCTGAACTTGTCTCTGGATGTGGAGTTGTTAGCGCCTGGACTGAGGATCTGCATCCTTGTTTTGTGTGGGTGCTCAACATGCTTGATTGCATCATCCTGGGCTCCATGGACATTGGACAAGAAGTGACCAAACAGGGTTTCCCTCTAGATCTGCTCGACAAGCTGATGGTATGTGAAGTGAATGAGCCAAGTGGAGTCGTTTTGGCACTGGAAGACCCTGCTGGCCAATTCGAATATTGCCATTCACCCACACACTCAGTTCCCCAGGGATCACATACACTTTCAGGCATATGTGCTGCCAGAGCCATCATGTTGCATGGTAGCTGAAAATGGCTTGGGCGCTGAACTTGTCTCTGGATGTGGAGTTGTTAGCGCCTGGACTGAGGATCTGCATCCTTGTTTTGTGTGGGTGCTCAACATGCTTGATTGCATCATCCTGGGCTCCATGGACATTGGACAAGAAGTGACCAAACAGGGTTTCCCTCTAGATCTGCTCGACAAGCTGATGGTATGTGAAGTGAATGAGCCAAGTGGAGTCGTTTTGGCACTGGAAGACCCCTGCTGGCCAATTCGAATATTGCCATTCACCCACACACTCAGTTCCCCAGGGATCACATACACTTTCAGGCATATGTGCTGCCAGAGCCATCATGTTGCATGGTAGCTGAAAATGGCTTGGGCGCTGAACTTGTCTCTGGATGTGGAGTTGTTAGCGCCTGGACTGAGGATCTGCATCCTTGTTTTGTGTGGGTGCTCAACATGCTTGATTGCATCATCCTGGGCTCCATGGACATTGGACAAGAAGTGACCAAACAGGGTTTCCCTCTAGATCTGCTCGACAAGCTGATGGTATGTGAAGTGAATGAGCCAAGTGGAGTCGTTTTGGCACTGGAAGACCCCTGCTGGCCAATTCGAATATTGCCATTCACCCACACACTCAGTTCCCCAGGGATCACATACACTTTCAGGCATATGTGCTGCCAGAGCCATCATGTTGCATGGTAGCTGAAAATGGCTTGGGCGCTGAACTTGTCTCTGGATGTGGAGTTGTTAGCGCCTGGACTGAGGATCTGCATCCTTGTTTTGTGTGGGTGCTCAACATGCTTGATTGCATCATCCTGGGCTCCATGGACATTGGACAAGAAGTGACCAAACAGGGTTTCCCTCTAGATCTGCTCGACAAGCTGATGGTATGTGAAGTGAATGAGCCAAGTGGAGTCGTTTTGGCACTGGAAGACCCTGCTGGCCAATTCGAATATTGCCATTCACCCACACACTCAGTTCCCCAGGGATCACATACACTTTCAGGCATATGTGCTGCCAGAGCCATCATGTTGCATGGTAGCTGAAAATGGCTTGGGCGCTGAACTTGTCTCTGGATGTGGAGTTGTTAGCGCCTGGACTGAGGATCTGCATCCTTGTTTTGTGTGGGTGCTCAACATGCTTGATTGCATCATCCTGGGCTCCATGGACATTGGACAAGAAGTGACCAAACAGGGTTTCCCTCTAGATCTGCTCGACAAGCTGATGGTATGTGAAGTGAATGAGCCAAGTGGAGTCGTTTTGGCACTGGAAGACCCCTGCTGGCCAATTCGAATATTGCCATTCACCCACACACTCAGTTCCCAGGGATCACATACACTTTCAGGCATATGTGCTGCCAGAGCCATCATGTTGCATGGTAGCTGAAAATGGCTTGGGCGCTGAACTTGTCTCTGGATGTGGAGTTGTTAGCGCCTGGACTGAGGATCTGCATCCTTGTTTTGTGTGGGTGCTCAACATGCTTGATTGCATCATCCTGGGCTCCATGGACATTGGACAAGAAGTGACCAAACAGGGTTTCCCTCTAGATCTGCTCGACAAGCTGATGGTATGTGAAGTGAATGAGCCAAGTGGAGTCGTTTTGGCACTGGAAGACCCCTGCTGGCCAATTCGAATATTGCCATTCACCCACACACTCAGTTCCCCAGGGATCACATACACTTTCAGGCATATGTGCTGCCAGAGCCATCATGTTGCATGGTAGCTGAAAATGGCTTGGGCGCTGAACTTGTCTCTGGATGTGGAGTTGTTAGCGCCTGGACTGAGGATCTGCATCCTTGTTTTGTGTGGGTGCTCAACATGCTTGATTGCATCATCCTGGGCTCCATGGACATTGGACAAGAAGTGACCAAACAGGGTTTCCCTCTAGATCTGCTCGACAAGCTGATGGTATGTGAAGTGAATGAGCCAAGTGGAGTCGTTTTGGCACTGGAAGACCCTGCTGGCCAATTCGAATATTGCCATTCACCCACACACTCAGTTCCCCAGGGATCACATACACTTTCAGGCATATGTGCTGCCAGAGCCATCATGTTGCATGGTAGCTGAAAATGGCTTGGGCGCTGAACTTGTCTCTGGATGTGGAGTTGTTAGCGCCTGGACTGAGGATCTGCATCCTTGTTTTGTGTGGGTGCTCAACATGCTTGATTGCATCATCCTGGGCTCCATGGACATTGGACAAGAAGTGACCAAACAGGGTTTCCCTCTAGATCTGCTCGACAAGCTGATGGTATGTGAAGTGAATGAGCCAAGTGGAGTCGTTTTGGCACTGGAAGACCCTGCTGGCCAATTCGAATATTGCCATTCACCCACACACTCAGTTCCCCAGGGATCACATACACTTTCAGGCATATGTGCTGCCAGAGCCATCATGTTGCATGGTAGCTGAAAATGGCTTGGGCGCTGAACTTGTCTCTGGATGTGGAGTTGTTAGCGCCTGGACTGAGGATCTGCATCCTTGTTTTGTGTGGGTGCTCAACATGCTTGATTGCATCATCCTGGGCTCCATGGACATTGGACAAGAAGTGACCAAACAGGGTTTCCCTCTAGATCTGCTCGACAAGCTGATGGTATGTGAAGTGAATGAGCCAAGTGGAGTCGTTTTGGCACTGGAAGACCCTGCTGGCCAATTCGAATATTGCCATTCACCCACACACTCAGTTCCCCAGGGATCACATACACTTTCAGGCATATGTGCTGCCAGAGCCATCATGTTGCATGGTAGCTGAAAATGGCTTGGGCGCTGAACTTGTCTCTGGATGTGGAGTTGTTAGCGCCTGGACTGAGGATCTGCATCCTTGTTTTGTGTGGGTGCTCAACATGCTTGATTGCATCATCCTGGGCTCCATGGACATTGGACAAGAAGTGACCAAACAGGGTTTCCCTCTAGATCTGCTCGACAAGCTGATGGTATGTGAAGTGAATGAGCCAAGTGGAGTCGTTTTGGCACTGGAAGACCCTGCTGGCCAATTCGAATATTGCCATTCACCCACACACTCAGTTCCCCAGGGATCACATACACTTTCAGGCATATGTGCTGCCAGAGCCATCATGTTGCATGGTAGCTGAAAATGGCTTGGGCGCTGAACTTGTCTCTGGATGTGGAGTTGTTAGCGCCTGGACTGAGGATCTGCATCCTTGTTTTGTGTGGGTGCTCAACATGCTTGATTGCATCATCCTGGGCTCCATGGACATTGGACAAGAAGTGACCAAACAGGGTTTCCCTCTAGATCTGCTCGACAAGCTGATGGTATGTGAAGTGAATGAGCCAAGTGGAGTCGTTTTGGCACTGGAAGACCCCTGCTGGCCAATTCGAATATTGCCATTCACCCACACACTCAGTTCCCCAGGGATCACATACACTTTCAGGCATATGTGCTGCCAGAGCCATCATGTTGCATGGTAGCTGAAAATGGCTTGGGCGCTGAACTTGTCTCTGGATGTGGAGTTGTTAGCGCCTGGACTGAGGATCTGCATCCTTGTTTTGTGTGGGTGCTCAACATGCTTGATTGCATCATCCTGGGCTCCATGGACATTGGACAAGAAGTGACCAAACAGGGTTTCCCTCTAGATGTGCTCGACAAGCTGATGGTATGTGAAGTGAATGAGCCAAGTGGAGTCGTTTTGGCACTGGAAGACCCCTGCTGGCCAATTCGAATATTGCCATTCACCCACACACTCAGTTCCCCAGGGATCACATACACTTTCAGGCATATGTGCTGCCAGAGCCATCATGTTGCATGGTAGCTGAAAATGGCTTGGGCGCTGAACTTGTCTCTGGATGTGGAGTTGTTAGCGCCTGGACTGAGGATCTGCATCCTTGTTTTGTGTGGGTGCTCAACATGCTTGATTGCATCATCCTGGGCTCCATGGACATTGGACAAGAAGTGACCAAACAGGGTTTCCCTCTAGATCTGCTCGACAAGCTGATGGTATGTGAAGTGAATGAGCCAAGTGGAGTCGTTTTGGCACTGGAAGACCCCTGCTGGCCAATTCGAATATTGCCATTCACCCACACACTCAGTTCCCCAGGGATCACATACACTTTCAGGCATATGTGCTGCCAGAGCCATCATGTTGCATGGTAGCTGAAAATGGCTTGGGCGCTGAACTTGTCTCTGGATGTGGAGTTGTTAGCGCCTGGACTGAGGATCTGCATCCTTGTTTTGTGTGGGTGCTCAACATGCTTGATTGCATCATCCTGGGCTCCATGGACATTGGACAAGAAGTGACCAAACAGGGTTTCCCTCTAGATCTGCTCGACAAGCTGATGGTATGTGAAGTGAATGAGCCAAGTGGAGTCGTTTTGGCACTGGAAGACCCTGCTGGCCAATTCGAATATTGCCATTCACCCACACACTCAGTTCCCCAGGGATCACATACACTTTCAGGCATATGTGCTGCCAGAGCCATCATGTTGCATGGTAGCTGAAAATGGCTTGGGCGCTGAACTTGTCTCTGGATGTGGAGTTGTTAGCGCCTGGACTGAGGATCTGCATCCTTGTTTTGTGTGGGTGCTCAACATGCTTGATTGCATCATCCTGGGCTCCATGGACATTGGACAAGAAGTGACCAAACAGGGTTTCCCTCTAGATCTGCTCGACAAGCTGATGGTATGTGAAGTGAATGAGCCAAGTGGAGTCGTTTTGGCACTGGAAGACCCTGCTGGCCAATTCGAATATTGCCATTCACCCACACACTCAGTTCCCCAGGGATCACATACACTTTCAGGCATATGTGCTGCCAGAGCCATCATGTTGCATGGTAGCTGAAAATGGCTTGGGCGCTGAACTTGTCTCTGGATGTGGAGTTGTTAGCGCCTGGACTGAGGATCTGCATCCTTGTTTTGTGTGGGTGCTCAACATGCTTGATTGCATCATCCTGGGCTCCATGGACATTGGACAAGAAGTGACCAAACAGGGTTTCCCTCTAGATCTGCTCGACAAGCTGATGGTATGTGAAGTGAATGAGCCAAGTGGAGTCGTTTTGGCACTGGAAGAC
>NW_024465913.1:0-2053 GCF_017591425.1 Ochotona curzoniae
AATTTTATGGTACAATTTCTTACAGACTGGGATTTCTTCCACCCCACCCCCCCAAGCTCCTAATCCTGGACAGTTTTACTCCAAGTTGCTACAATAGTATAGTCCTTCATAAGGATTCATGATTAAATCAGTCTGCTATTTAAGTGTGCCCTGACATTGCAGGTACAATGTCGGATAGTCCAGCATCCCATCATCTACAAATTTCCAAGTTTCAGTGGGTGTCCATCTTTGATCAGAAAGTAGGGATGCATACTGCATTGTATCTCTACATCTGGATATAGTCTCTCTTACTCTGTCACTATACATCTCACAAACGAAAAGCCTTGAAATAAGGTATGAATTAGAATAAGGATACCTTTCTCTCCACATTTACACAAGCAGATGTTGTTAGTTCAGTTTTGGGTGAAGGTCAGACTCACTGGAGTTGGCTCCCCAATGTGGTTTTCTTTTGTATATCCCTGAAGGCAAGCAAGCCTGAGAATCGTTTTATATGTCTGTTAGACATTTAAATGTGTTCTTTTGAAAAATGTCAGATGATACTCTCTCCCTCCTCTTTTGAGAGGCAGCCCACCTCCTGGCCTTCTCTCTGGAGATGCTTCTCCTTCCCTCTCCCTTCCCTGCTCACCTGGTCCCTTCACAAATAAACTTTTCTGTCTGAAGAAAGAAAGAAAGAAAGAAAGAAAGAAAGAAAGAAAGAAAGAAAGAAAGAAAGAAAGAAAGAAAGAAAGAAAGAAAGAAAGAAAAATGTTCGTTCCTTTCCGTTGCCAATTTTTACAGGTTTTTTTTTTTTTTTCTTTCATTGTCCCTGGGTTTCTGCAGCTGTGTGTACATCCTGGATATTAGTCTCCTATCACTTGTGCAGTGTGCAAAACTTTTCTCCCATTCTGTTGATTGCTTCTTTGTTGATTGTTTTCTTTGCTTTCCAAACCTTTTTAGATTGATGTAGTCCCATCTAAGTAGTCTGCCAATTCCAATTTATTGGAGAGTGCTTCTGATGCTTTCCTTTAATAGGTTCATGGTCCCTGGATGTAGAATTAGGTCCTTGAGAGGCTTGGAGCCATGACCTAGTGGCTAAATTCCTTGCCTTGAATGCGCCAAGATGCCATATGGGCACTGGCAGCCTCTCCAAGAGCTGTGGATCTGGCTATTCAAAATCTGACCATAACTGATACTAGGGCAGGGGCAGCCATTTTTTCCCCTATGGACCAGCTTCCAGTGTATTCTTTTTCCTTCCCCCAAATAGTAGCAAATTTGAGGAATCATGTGGACAAGGAAACCCATTCTTGTGTTGGTGTGTGATAATCCTGCCCATGAAAGGCAGGAGGTGATTCCTACAGTACAAGAAAACTATAATCCTTCTGAAGCTACTAAGCAACTATTTTCTTGAAGGTCCCCAAGGATGAGTTTGTACGTTTGGCTGCATGGATTTTGGTAGCAGGAGATACCGATATTAAGCTCAGTACTTAAGAAACAGGTGACTCATTTTTCAAGGTCCCCAAAAGTAAGCTTGGGTTCCTTACCCCACCAGCAAAGCCCCTGGGCATGGGCTTGTTCAACACTTACAATTTGGATATGTTGGGATAGTTGTTCTATTGTGCTGTTGGTAACAATTCCTATATAATATGGTGGTTCTGGGTTGACACATGGCCAACAATCATGGGTGTAATTGAAATTTGTTGCATTAAGAAAAAGAAAAACTGAGTCTAACATATTTAAGTGAGATCTATGTGGGTAACTGACTTACTTTCTGAAGGGTGACCTGTTTCTCCTACTGCTGTAATTGGCCCTATGGAAGAGGTACCTGAAACCTAGAACTGGGCGAGGGTCACATGAGGTATAATGTATATATTGGGGCCAATTGAGTTGGTTGGCATTTTAGGACAGTAGCATTGTATGATAAATATTGCCTCTGGGTCTCAACAGAAACACAGTTAGAACTCACACATGAATCTTATGTTCCAGATGCAATCTTGTAGTTTTTCTTTTTTCAACCTGAGTAACTATAGGGTTACATTTACTTACTTTACAAGGTCCCAGAGTTGTTTCTCTTTTG